>NC_074680.1:8216832-8391421 GCF_029448725.1 Salvelinus fontinalis | reverse complement strand
ATTACCCAATTAGCATAAATAGTCTAAACAGCGCCCCCATCCCCAACATTAAGAGGACACAGACTGTTACTGTGCCACTACACCCTGTTCTTCCATAGGTTAATCCGTTTAGTTACATATCCACCGTCGTCGTCTACGGTGTGAGATATCTAGCCTTGAGGCGTATCTCTCAAAGTGACGAGTGGAAATGTACGGAATCATCCGAAACTCAAACGTTACGATGGCACCGTGTGAGAAATTCCAGGTGTGAATTCTCTGTCATGACTAAGCCACAAGCGTATGAAAAGGGTCGATAAATAAAAGTAAGACTAAAATACCAAATATCCTGGAAATATTTACAGTAGGAGGTATAGAATGTGCTGTAAAGTACAGATTTACTATCTTAATTTGAACAAGTTTCTCACAGCAGGAAAATAACAGGAAATGTGAATTATTATGTGGATTATAATTAAAAAGATTCTCTGGGGCTTTTGTATACTTTTTAGCCAGTAGTTCTGAAAGTAGCGTTCACGAGCCAAAAGTCCCGAAAATGGTGTACTACGTCACAAATGTGCAGATATGTGCACCAAGTCATTGCTCCCTCTCTTACCTGGCTGTTTGTGCATCTTGCTAGCTGTCACTCAAATGGCGAGGGGCTGACCGTACAATGTGTCAATGACACATTGACATCCCAAAGCTGGAGGTTTAAAAAACTACTTAGTAGTCAGGACATTTTTATAAGGGTTGATGCATTTTTTATTAGGGCAAATCAAGTCAGAAATATTCAAGTGGAAATGAGAAACTAGAAGCTGTCGGACTGTTAGCTGAAGAGGTCCATCAGCCAATTTTCTTGGGCTACAATACCTATTTTGCCAATTGGCCTGGACCCTTTAACTACACGGAGCCCTGCCGATCCATCACGACTGGTCTGCCGACGTAACCGCCCGAGGGGGCTACAACAGACTCTTCCGTCGCGACGTCCCCCTGAGAACCATCTGCTAGCCTGCTAGCCCCGGCCCGCTAGCTGTCTGAATCGCTGTGTCTCCAGCCCGCCTAGCTACTCACTAGACCCCATGATCACTCGGCTACACATGCCTCTCCCTAATGTCAATATGCTTTGTCCATTGCTCTTTTGGTTAGTGATTATTGTCTTATTTCACTGTAGAGCCTCCAGCCCTGCTCAATATGCTTTAGCTAACCCTTTTGTTCCAGCTCACACACATGCGGTGACCTCACCTGGTTTAAATGGTGTCTCTAGAGACAATACCTCTCTCATCGTCACTCAATGTCTCGGTTTACCTCCACTGTATTCACATCCTACCATACCCTTGTCTGTACATTATGCCTTGAATCTATTCTTCCGTGCCCAGAAACCTGCTCCTTCTACTCTCTGTTCCGAACGCACCAGGTGACCAGTTCTTATAGCCTTTAGCCGTACCCTTATCCTACTTCTCCTCTGTTCCTCTGGTGATGTAGAGGTTAATCCAGGCCCTGCAGTGCCTAGCTGGCCCTGCAGTGCCCATTCCCCAGGCGCTCTCATTTGTTGACTTCTGTAACCGTAAAAGCCTAGGTTTCATGCATGTTAACATTAGAAGCCTCTTCCCTAAGTTTGTTTTATTCACTGCTTTAGATAACTCTGCCAACCCAGATGTCCTAGACGTGTCTGAATCCTGGCTTAGGAAGGCCACCAAAACACCTGAAATGTCCATCCCTAACTATAACATTTTCAGACAAGATAGAACTGCCAAAGGGGGCAGAGTTGCAATCTACTGCAGAGATAACCTGCAGAGTTCTGTCATACTATCAAAGTCTGTGCCCAAAAATTTGAGCTTCTACTTTTAAAAATCCACCTTTCCAGAAACAAGTCTCTCACTGTTGCCGCTTGCTATAGACCACCCTCTGCCCCCAGCTGTGCCCTGGACTTCATATGTGAATTGATCGCCCCCCATCTATTGTCAGAGCTCGTATTGTTAGGTGACCTAAACTGGGACACACCCCGGCCGTCCTACAATCTAAGCTAGATGCCCTCAATCTCACACAAATTATCAATGAACCTACCAGGTACAACCCCAAATCCATAAACACAGGCACCCTCATAGATATCATCCTAACCAACCTGCCCTCCAAATACACCTCTGCTGTCTTCAACCAGGATCTCAGCGATCAATGCCTCATTGCCTGCGTCCGTATTGGGTCTGCGGTCAAACGACCACCCCTCATCACTATCAAATGCTCCCTAAAACACTTCAGCGAGCACGCCTTTCTAATCGACCTGGCCCGGGTATCCTGGAAGGATATTGACCTCATTCCGTCAGTAGAGGATGCCTGGTTATTCTTTAAAAGTGCCTTCCTCACCATCTTAAATAAGCATGCCCCATTCAAAAAATGTAGAAACAGGAATAGATATAGCCCTTGGTTGACTCCAGACCTGACTGCCCTTGACCAGCACCAAAACATTCTGTGGCGAACTGCATTAGCATCGAATAGCCCCCGCGATATGCATCTTTTCAGTGAAGTTAGGAACCAATATACACAGGCAGTAAGGAAAGCAAAGGCTAGCTTTTTCAAACAGAAATGTGCATCCTGTAGCACAAAGTAAAGTCCATGGAGAATTTGAGCACTTCCTCCCAGCTGCCCACTGCACTGAGGCTAGGAAACACTGTCACCACCGATAAATAAGCATTTTCTACGGCTGGCTATGCTTTCCACCTGGTTACCCCTACCCCGGGCAACAGCCCTGCACCCCCCACAGCAACTTGCCCAAGCCTCCATCATTTCTCCTTCACCCAAATCCAGTTAGTTGATGTTCTGAAAGAGCTGCAAAATCTGGACCCTACAAATCAACTAGGCTGGACAATCTGGACCCTCTCTTTCTAACATTATCAGCCGCAATTGTTACAACCCCTGTTAAGCCTCTCTTTGTATCGTCTGAGATCCTCAAAGATTGGAAAGCTGCCGCAGTCATCCCACTCTTCAAAGGGGGAGACACTTTAGACCCAAACTGTTAAAGACCAATATCTATCCTACCCTGCCTTTCTAAGGTCTTCGAAAGCCAAGTTAACAAACAGATCACTGACCATTTCGAATCCCACCGTACCTTCTCTGCTATGCAATCTGTTTTCCGAGCTGGTCATGTGTGCACCTCAGCCACAATCAAGGTCCTAAACGAAATCATAACCGCCATCGATAAGAAACAATACTGTGCAGCTGTATTCATCAACCTAGCCAAAGCTTTAGACTCTGTCAATCACCACATTCTTATTGGCAGACTCAACAGCCTTGGTATCTCAAATGACTGCCTCGCCTGGTTCACCAACTACTTCTCCGACAGAGTTCAGTGTGTCAAATTGGAGGGCCTGTTGTCTGGACCTCTGGCAGTCTCTATGGGGGTGCCACAGGGTTCAAATCTCGGGCCGACTCTTTTCTCTGAATACATCAATGATGTCGCTCTTGCTGCTGGTGATTCTCTGATCCACCTCTACGCAGACGACACTATTCTGTATATGGCCCTTCTTTGAACACTGTATATGGCCCTTCTTTGGACACCTCCAGACGAGCTTCAATGCCATACAACTCTCCTTTCATGGCCTCCAACTGCCCTTAAATGCAAGTAAAACTAAATGCATGCTCTTCAACCGATCGCTGCCAGCACCTGCCCGCCCGTCCAGCATCACTACTCTGGATGGTTTTGACTTAGAATATGTGGACAACTACAAATACCTAGGTGTCTGGTTAGATTGTAAACTCTCCTT
Source organism: Salvelinus fontinalis (assembly GCF_029448725.1). Lineage (NCBI taxonomy): Eukaryota > Metazoa > Chordata > Actinopteri > Salmoniformes > Salmonidae > Salvelinus > Salvelinus fontinalis. The sequence continues at coordinate 8,387,690 of NC_074680.1, read as the reverse complement.
CCAGACTCACATCAAGCATCTCCAATCCAAAATTAAATCTAGAATCGGCTTCCTATTTCGGAACCAAGCCTCCTTCACTCATGCTGCCAAACATACCCTCGTTAAAGTAACTATTCTACCGATCCTTGACTTCAGCGATGTCGTTTACAAAATAGCCTCCAACACTCTACTCAGCAAATTGGATGTAGTCTGTCACAGTGCCATCCGTTTTGTCACCAAAGCCCCATATACTACCCACCACTGCGACCTGTATGCTCTCGTTGCTTGGCCCTCGCTTCATATTCGTTACCAAACCCACTGGCTCCAGGTCATCTATAAGTCTTTGCTAGGTAAAGCCCCGCCCTATCTCAGCTCACTGGTCACCATAGCAGCACCCACCCGTAGCACGCGCTCCAACAGGTATATTTCACTGGTCACCCCCAAAGCCAACTCCTCCTTTGGCCGCCTTACCTTCCAGTTCTCTGCTGCCAATGACTGGAACAAATTGCTAAAATCACTGACGCTGGAGACTCAATATCTCCCTCTCTAACTTTGAGCACCAGCTGTCAGAGCAGCTCACAGATCACTGCACCTGTACATAGCCCATCTGTAAATAGCCCATCCAACTACCTACCTCATCCCCATACTGTTTTTTTTTTTTGCTCCTTTGGACCCCAGTATCTCTACTTGCACATTCATCTCCTGCACATCTATCAATCACAGTGTTAATTTGCTAAATTGTAATTATTTTGCCACTATGGCCTATTTATTGCCTTACCTCCCTAATCTTACCTCATTTGCACACACTGTATATAGACTTTTCTATTGTGTTATTGGCTGCATGTTTGTTTATTCCATGTGTAACTCTGTGTTGTTGTATGTGTCGAACTGCTTTGCTTTATCTTGGCCAGGTCGCAGTTGTAAATGAGAACTTGTTCTCAACGGGCCTACCTGGTTGACTAAAGGTGAAATATCCTTGAATGCACTACAAATTCGAGTTTCCTGCTACGCAGGAAAATAACCTGCGACGACAGAGTATCAAATGAAGATCTGTAGTTCTGTAGTTACAGTATCTTTCTACACTCCAGTGTTAATAACAAGCAGCCTAAAAGAACCAGTTGACCTCAGTCTCACCTCGACAACGTAATCTCATCAGACATGAAAGCAAGCAGTGGGATACAAGCTAATGCAAGGGAGGAAGTGCATCGCTTTCACAAAGCTTCCCCGTCGTCCTCCTCAAAGATATCCAAGGTCTCTCAAATCGAAATGGCATCAAAAGAAAGACATGACTCGTAGCAACAGGACTACGAGGTAATGAATTCCAAAAGTTTTGCCTTCTTCTCCACTCCCAAGTCTCTGAGATAGCGGCGCCCTTGTCGTAGTGGTTCACTGGAGTTGGGAGCCTTCACGCTACGTCACATTACTTTGACTGTGTAGTGTACACAACAATGTTTATAAAAGAGGTTCAAAATCATACAAAGAGGGGATTGTATGAAGAGATATTGTTGAACATTAAAGTGTAAGCCAGACTGATAGGGACTGGGACCAGACTGCCGCGGCTTTAGCCACTTGACAGATAAAACGCAATGCAGACTGTTGGATGCCTGTCTCACAATGCTACCAAACCTCCTCTGAAGATAACACATGAGAAGAGAACACTGATAGGCCTGTATATTATAGGGAGAGGAAGTCGAGTATTTGAAAAAGACAGCGTGTCAACGGTGAAGGAGTGTGAAGGAGATTATGGAAGCCGGGCCTGGGCTGGATAAACAAAATGAGACGTGGCATTGTTTACATATCCGAATACCTACTCCAGCGCCTGAAGAGCGGTACTCACCTACTGTTTACTGTTTTCACTGGGAGGGCTATGAGTCGCTAAAGACGCTAGCAAAATGCACCGCCAAATACACAGACACTCACACATCCCTACACACACTTCTTTCAACCACAAGAGATGAGATGAAGCTTATATAGACCAGTCAGTCCAGCATACATATACACAAATAGTTTGGTACCTTTGACATTTCAAGGTAAGGCGCCTCTATACACATCACATCACAAGAGGCACTCTAGACACACATCAGAAATGGCAAATGACGTTGCTGTGGACACAGCCCCCTCTGACTGGATCTTAATCCATTAGCTTGGGAAAAGACCAGGCAAGACGAGGCGTCCGAACCCAATTACCCCATTGACATGTCTTCCGTCTCCCACAACGCACACACACGCACACACACACACACACACACACACACACACACACACACACACACACACACACACACACACACACACACACACACACACACACACACACACACACACACACACACACACACACACACACACACGAACACACACACACACACACACACACACACACACACACAGCCTTGAGAGGGCCTTTGTCCCTGTTAAAGGAGGAAGTAGGACAGACGGACAGGTTGGTACACAGTCCTATTGTGTGTCTCAAGTGGCGCACTAATTCCCTACAGAGTGCAGTTCTTTTGACCAGAACCCTATGGGAAGTAGTGCACTATGTAGGCAATAGGGTGCCATTTGTGACACACTGCTATTGTGAGAGTGACAGAAGGATGACCTTGTGCAGCCAGCAGGATGGGCAGCCTGTGTTTAATCAGAAGGAGTGGGGGATTAAGTGTGCACCTGGCAGGTGGATGGTGGAGGCACTCTGTACTAGTCTCTGTATCTGATGCAGCACCACCAGTTGTACCGCAGTAACGATATGTGACACAACCCTGCATAATGGTGCTATTACAGGTGTGGAGTCGTATCAGGCGCTTAGCTGGTTAGTGCTAGCATGGGATGCTTATGCAGTTGGAGACGCTCTGTACTCATCTGATGCAGCACCACCAGTTCTACCAGAGAAACAATATATGATAAGACAATATGCAGTGGTGGAGTCATAAGCAAATATGTGTTGCGCTGGTTAGTGCTAGCATGGGATGCTAATGCAGTGTTAATTAGCCTTAGCCGTGGCTTTGCTAAAGAGCTAGAAAAGACAGATCATTCTAGCACAAAAATCCTGATACAAAAGATAACAAACCCCCACTACCCCGAACCACCCCAAATCCTGTCCCTGACTTTCCCCAAACGATCTTTCAGCCGAAAAATAAGTGGGCCATCTGTTTTACCCTATCCAAACACAGTATCTCAAGCGCTGGAGTGATCAGTGTTATGTTAGAGCAAACATAGCAATTAAGCTAATTAAGTTCCTGCAGATTCCCTCTGATTTATGGTGGCGAGAGGGAGGAGGAAGAGGGAGAGGGAGGAGGAAGAATGGCAGGAGACAGGGATCTCTCCTCCCTGAGAGAGAGAGAGAGAGAGAGAGAGAGAGAGAGAGAGAGAGAGAGAGAGAGAGAGAGAGAGAGAGAGAGAGAGAGAGAGAGAGAGAGAGAGAGAATGGCACTGTGATGGGGGCCTCTAAACCAACAGGAGTAAATGGCTCTGTGGGTCTGTCACTTCCAAGGCCAGCGTGGGACGATCAGCGATGATGACGGGGGCATGGACTTGTGTCAAGACGCTGGCCCCCGGTGTCAATCAAACCGCCGCTGCCCACTCTGCTGATGTGCTGTGACCAGGGTTTATTTATGTTGTGCTGATAGAGCGAAAGAGAGTGTGCGAGAGAGCGAGAGAGAGAGAGAAAGAGAGAGACAGACAGATAGAAAGATGGAGCGAGAGAGAGAGAGAGAGAGAGAGAGAGAGAGAGAGAGAGAGAGAGAGAGAGAGAGAGAGAGAGAGAGAGAGAGAGAGAGAGAGAGAGAGAGAGAGAGAGAGAGAGAGAGAGAGAGAGAGAGAGAGAGAGAGAGAGAGAGAGAGAGAGAGAGAGAGAGAGAGAGAGAACTAATTCACATATTCACGGTATGTTGCCTGAAAATATTATTGGGCAATGTTTAAATGGTCCCCTTTCAAACAGTCAAATATTTACCGCATTCTTGTCTGCATTTGTCTTTTATATGACCATTGCTTTTGCTGGGAAGGAGCAAGAGACATTCAACTCTGACCCTGTTGTTGTAATCGTTGTCATGGTAACCTGAGTGACAGCAAGCTTGTGACAGCGAATTCTCCCGACAAGAATACACCACTGCTTTCATTTCTTCACATTCGCAACAATAAGCAGCTCGCCATATTTGTAAATAATGACCTTGTAAGATTTTTTTTTAAAGTTGGCTACAGTTGAACTCAAAACATTGTCAGATATGTTCTGGTAATTATATGCTATTATATTATATAGCTAACAAGCTAATGTTAACAACAAACCAAAACATTGCTGTCTAGAAAGTTGCTTTTAGTTACCTGGCTTGCTAGATTGACATATCCTAAATTCATTTTTAAATGGATACAGCGCTTAAATCGTGCAAACGCCGCCTCAGCAGTACAGCTACATTTATACTAAGCCGTAGGCAGAACTTGTCGTTAGTCGGAAATACAAGTTTTGGCTTTAATACCGGTAATGCCTTACAGGTGTAAATAAAAGGCGGAAAAAAGTTGGCGGTATGATAAAGTTGGCGGAAAAACATCTTAGTACGAGAGAGAGAGAGAGAGATAGAGAGGAGGGGCACTGTGCCAGGTACTGCTACTAGGGAGAGAGAGAGATAGAGAGGAGGGGCACTGTGCCAGGTACTGCTACTAGGGAGAGAGAGAGATAGAGAGGAGGGGCACTGTGCCAGGTACTGCTACTAGGGAGAGAGAGAGATAGAGAGGAGGGGCACTGTGCCAGGTACTGCTACTAGGGAGAGACAGAGATAGAGAGGAGGTGCACTGTGCCAGGTACTGCTACTAGGGAGAGAGAGAGAGATAGAGAGGAGGGGCACTGTGCCAGGTACTGCTACTAGGGAGAGAGAGAGATAGAGAGGAGGGGCACTGTGCCAGGTACTGCTACTAGGGAGAGACAGAGATAGAGAGGAGAGGCACTGTGCCAGGTACTGCTACTAGGGAGAGAGAGAGATAGAGAGGAGGGGCACTATGCCAGGTACTGCTACTAGGGAGAGAGAGAGATAGAGAGGAGGGGCACTGTGCCAGGTACTGCTACTAGGGAGAGAGAGAGATAGAGAGGAGGGGCACTGTGCCAGGTACTGCTACTAGGGAGAGAGAGAGAGATAGAGAGGAGGGGCACTGTGCCAGGTACTGCTACTAGGGAGAGAGAGAGATAGAGAGGAGGGGCACTGTGCCAGGTACTGCTACTAGGGAGAGACAGAGAGATAGAGAGGAGGGGCACTGTGCCAGGTACTGCTACTAGGGAGAGAGAGCGAGATAGAGAGGAGGGGCACTGTGCCAGGTACTGCTACTAGGGAGAGAGAGAGATAGAGAGGAGGGGCACTGTGCCAGGTACTGCTACTAGGGAGAGAGAGATATAGAGAGGAGGGGCACTGTGCCAGGTACTGCTACTAGGGAGAGAGAGAGATAGAGAGGAGGGGCACTGTGCCAGGTACTGCTACTAGGGAGAGACAGAGAGATAGAGAGGAGGGGCACTGTGCCAGGTACTGCTACTAGGGGGAGAGAGAGAGATAGAGAGGAGGGGCACTGTGCCAGGTACTGCTACTAGGGAGAGAGAGAGAGATAGAGAGGAGGGGCACTGTGCCAGGTACTGCTACTAGGGAGAGAGAGAGATAGAGAGGAGGGGCACTGTGCCAGGTACTGCTACTAGGGAGAGAGAGAGATAGAGAGGAGGGGCACTGTGCCAGGTACTGCTACTAGGGAGAGACAGAGAGATAGAGAGGAGGGGCACTGTGCCAGGTACTGCTACTAGGGAGAGAGAGAGATAGAGAGGAGGGGCACTATGCCAGGTACTGCTACTAGGGAGAGAGAGAGAGATAGAGAGGAGGGGCACTGTGCCAGGTACTGCTACTAGGGAGAGACAGAGATAGAGAGGAGGGGCACTGTGCCAGGTACTGCTACTAGGGAGAGAGAGAGATAGAGAGGAGGGGCACTGTGCCAGGTACTGCTACTAGGGAGAGACAGAGATAGAGAGGAGGGGCACTGTGCCAGGTACTGCTACTAGGGAGAGAGTTGCATGTCGAGAAAGAGGTCAGGGCTCTGTCTGGTACCTCAGACTGCTTGGCCAGACTGAAACAAATGGTAATACCATATGAAGAAGCAACTCAATGACCGCTCACATTTATAGAAACCTGTTAATCATACATACTGTACATTGAAACATGCACACATCGTATGAACACATAGGGTGAAGTCATTATTAGTGGGACGTCAGGTGTAGTGGGACTTTTGTGTTTAAGGTTACTGTACTATGGTAATTTGGCAAACCAATCACAACAAATGTTATTGGGTTGTTGCTGCATGTGTTCTGTGAATGATTTTTTTTTTTTACAATTAATAGTTATATATAGTGTTTTGAAATATAATAACCATTCATACATTTTATGGAAATCAGATTTATAGTACTTTCCCACTTCCCCTGAAGGGTGTTTGAACAGTGGGACAGGGACCTTTTCCGTCATACAAACACCTTTCATCAATTTAGATGTTATGTCCTTCATTAGATCTTCTAAAGTACGTTGAAATATGTTGTTTCAGTTGTTCGTAACATCTCTAAATCGAGTCTAGACGCTATGTAGCACATAAACAGCAGATGATGACAGTGGAAGGAATTAAGGGGAACCATCACAAGTAAATAAGGAAAGGAATGACAATGACATGTAAGATCGAAAAGACGCTCAATTAATGAAAGGGGACATCATTTGGGGAATAATAAAGATTTCAAATCTGTGCAGACTCCTTTAAATTGTTAGATACTACTGCACTGTTGGAGCTAGGAAAACAAGCATTTCGCTACACCAACAATAACATCTGCTAAATATGTGTATGTGACCAATACAATTTGATTTGATTCATTTAGATTTTCACCAAGAGCTTGGAGTGTCGCCAAATCAATTTCCCAATAGCATGGAGATGGTCTAGTAGAAGGTAATTGACTCAAAATTGTGAAAAACAGAGCATGTGTTATCTATAAGCCTCTACAAAGTCGTATTGATGATTTCATAACAAGTGACATGTGAAGTGGGACACTTTCATCTAATGATAAAATAAAATGATAAAATGGTGTCCCACTTCATCTACTTAAGTGTCCAAAAGTAGGGGTCTGGTGTTGTTTTAGGCATAGCAGCTTCCACCGAAGAATACATTATCAACTTGTTTCATCATGCAGGGCGGCAGGTAGCCTACTGGTTAAGAGCGTTGGGCCAGTAACCAAAAGGCCGCTGGTTTGAATTCCTGAGCCGATTAGGTGAACAATCTGTCAATGTGCCCTTGAGCAAGGCACTTAACCCTAATTGCTCCTGTAAGTCGCCCTCGATAAGAGTGTCTGCTAAATGAAAAAGAATGTGAAAATGTAAGTAAGACTAATGAATTGAAATCAACATAATAAGGGGTATTCTGACTGTGTATGTAGCCAGCTAACCAAAAAAGTGTCCCACTAATGCATATATTGTCACAATGGCGTGTATAGGTGGCAGAGGAAGTCAGGCGCAGGAGAGTCAAAATAGAGTGTAGCATGGAGTACTTTAATAATAGTCCCAGTAATTAGCTCCATAACACTCACGGAAAATTATAATACAAAAATCTGGGTATGAAGACCCATAGCACACCTATACACAGAACACACAACACTAGACAACGAACAATCTCTGACAAACACATGAAGGGAAACAGAGGGTTAAATACACAACAGGTAATGAATGGGATTGACAACAGGTGTGTGGGAAGACAAGACAAAACCAATGGAAAATGAAAAGTGGATCGATGATGGCTAGAAGGCCGGTGAAGTCGACCGCCGAACACCGCCCGGACAAGGAGAGGCAACGACTTCGGTAGAAGTCGTGACATTACCCCCCCCCTGACGCGCGGCTCCAGCAGCGCGTCGACACCGACCTCGGGGACGACCCGGAGGGCGAGGTGCAGGGCGATCCGGATGGAGGCGGTGGAATTCTTTTAACATAGAAGGATCTAAAACGTCCTCCACCGGAACCCAGCATCTCTCCTCCGGCCCGTACCCCTCCCAGTCCACGAGGTACTGAAGGCCCCTCGCCCGACGTCTCGAATCCAAAATGGATCGAACAGAGTACGCCGGGACCCCCTCGATGTCTAGAGGAGGCGGAGGAACTTCACGCACTTCAGCCTCCTGGAGCGGGCCAGCCACCACCGGCCTGAGGAGAGACACATGGAACGAGGGGTTAATACGGTAATTAGTGGGCAGTTGTAACCTATAACATACCTCGTTCACTCTCCTCAGGACTTTAAACGGCCCCACAAACCGCGGACCCAGCTTCCGGCAGAGCAGGCGGAGGGGCAGGTTTCGGGTCGAGAGCCAGACCCTGTCCCCTGGTGCGAACACCGGGGCCTCACTGCGGCGACGGTCTGCGCCAATTTTCTGGCGCCTTATGGCACGCTGAAGGTGGACGTGGGCTGCCTCCCAGGTTTCCTCAGCGTGCCGAAACCAATTGTCCACCGCAGGAGCCTCGGTCTGACTCTGATGCCAAGGAGCCAGAACCGGCTGATACCCTAATACACATTGAAAAGGAGTAAGGTTAGTGGAGGAGTGACGTAGCGAATTCTGGGCCATCTCAGCCCAGGGCACGAACTTCGCCCACTCCCCCGGCCGGTCCTGGCAATAGGACCGCAGAAACCTGCCCACATCCTGGTTAACTCTCTCCACCTGCCCATTACTCTCGGGGTGAAAACCTGAGGTAAGACTAACCGAGATCCCCAGACGTTCCATGAACGCCTTCCAGACCCTTGATGTGAACTGGGGACCCCGATCAGACACTCAGGAGGAGAGGGCTCTGCACGTGACGCCCGCTCAATGTCCGCGTCCAGCTCCCACACTACTGGCGCCACCAAACACGAAGCTGGGAGTATGGGAGTGGGATCCATGGACCGCTCCTCTGTGTCATACAGCCGAGACAATGCGTCTGCCTTGACGTTCTGGGAGCCTGGTCTGTAAGTAAGAGTAAACACAAAACGAGTGAAAAACATGGCCCACCTTGCCTGGCGAGGATTCATTCTCTTCGCCTGCCGGATGTACTCCAGATTGCGGTGGTCAGTCCAGATGAGAAAAGGGTGTTTAGCCCCCTCAAGCCAGTGCCTCCACACCTTCAAGGCTTCTACGACAGCCAACAGCTCTCGGTCCCCCACATCATAGTTTCGCTCCGCCGGGCTGAGCTTCTTCGAAAAAAAAGCACAGGGGCGAAGCTTCAGTGGCACACCCGAACGCTGAGAGAGCACTGCTCCTATCCCAGCTTCGGATGCGTCCACCTCTACCATGAATGGCAAAGAGGGATCCGGATGAGCCAACACAGGCGCCGAGGTAAACAGAGTCTTCAGGTGTCCAAAAGCCCTGTTCGCCTCAGCCGACCACTGCAAGCGCACCGGACCCCCCTTTAGCAGTGAGGTAATGGGAGCCGCAACCTGACCAAAACCCCGGATAAATCTCCGGTAGTAATTGGCAAACCCCAAAAAACGCTGCACCTCCTTTACCGTGGTTGGAGTCGGCCAATTACGCACGGCTGTAATGCGGTCGCTCTCCATTTCCACTCCTGAAGTGGAAATCCGATGCCCTAGGAAGGAGATGGATTGTTGGAAGAACAAGCATTTCTCAGCCTTGACATATAGATCATGCTCCAACAGGCGACCAAGCACCCTGCGCACCAGGGACACATGCTCGGCGCGGGTAGCGGAGTATATCAGAATATCATCTATATACACCACTACACCCTGCCCGTGCAGGTCCCTGAATATCTCATCTACAAATGATTGGAAGACTGATGGAGCATTCATCAACCCATATGGCATGACCAGGTACTCATAATGACCTGAGGTGGTGCTAAATGCCGTCTTCCACTCATCACCCTTCCGAATACGCACCAGATTATACGCACTCCTGAGATCCAATTTTGTGAAGAAGCGTGCCCCGCGCATTGATTCCATAACTGTATTTATCAGAGGTAGCGGGTAACTATATTTCACCGTGATTTTATTGAGACCTCGATAATCAATGCACGGGCGTAAACCACCATCCTTCTTCTTCACAAAAAAGAAACTCGAAGAAGCGGGTGAAATGGATGGCTGAATGAACCCCTGACGCAGGGATTCAGAGATATATGAATCCATAGCCACCGTCTCCGCTTGCGACAGGGGATACACGTGACTCCTGGGATATGCAGCGTCTACCAGGAGATCTATCGCACAATCCCCCTGTCGATGGGGTGGTAATTGAGTCGCCTTCTTTTTACAGAAGGCGAGTGCCAAATCGGCATATTCAGGGGGAATGCGCACGGTGGAGACCTGGTCTGGACTTTCCACCGTAGTAGCACCAACGGAAACCCCTAAACACCTACCTGAGCACTCTCGCGACCACCCCGTGAGAGCCCTCTGTGGCCAAGAAACAGTGGGGTTATGACACGCTAACCAGGGTAGACCTAGCACCACAGAATACGCAGGGGAATCAATAAGGAAAAGACTAATCTTCTCCTTGTGACCCTCCTGCGTTATCATATTCAACGGTGCGGTGACCTCCCTGATAAAACCTGACCCTAATGGTCGACTATCTAAGGCATGAATAGGGAAAGGCATATCCACAGAAACAATAGGAATCCCTAAACTATGAGCTAAATTTTTATTAATGAAATTCCCAGCCGCGCCTGAATCTACTAGCGCCTTATACTGGGAATGCAAGGAAAAATCCGGAAAAGTGACAGAGACAAACATAAGTGCAGCAGAGGGCTCTGGATGAGTATGGTGCCTACTCACCTGGGGTGATGCCAAAGTGCCCTGCCTGCCTTCTCTATTCCCAGAGGAACCAACCCGGCACCGATCAGCAGTGTGATCTCTGCGATCATAGATGGTGCTCGAGTGGGTACCCCCTCCGGTCTCCCTGCGCACCATCCCTCCCAATTCCATAGATTCGGGAGAGAGAGTGCGGGAGGATGGAACAACCAGACCCCGATCTAGACGTCCCCGAGTAGCCAGCATGTTGTCCAGCCTGATGGACATATCCACCAGCTGGTCGAAGTTGAGGGTGGTGTCTCTACAGGCCAGCTCCCGACGAACGTCCTCGCGTAGACTACAGCGGTACTGGTCGATCAGGGCCCTGTCGCTCCATCCAGCGCCGGCAGCCAAGGTCCTAAACTCCAAAGCAAACTCCTGGGCACTCCTCGTCTCCTGCCTCAGATGATAGAGGAGCTCACCCGCCGTTTTTCCTTCGGGAGGATGGTCGAATACTCTCCTAAAATAAAGGGTGAACTCCTCAAAATGGTCCAACACTGCATTCTCCTCTCTATACACAGCGCTGGCCCACTCCCGGGCTTTCCCGGTGAGGCATGAGACGAGGGCGGAACTCTTCTCCCGGTCGGATGGTACTGGGGAGACCGTGGCCAGATATAAGTTCAGTTTAAGGAGGAAACCCTGGCAGCCTGCAGTATCACCGTTGTAACCCGTGGGTAGGGGTAAACGGATTTTGTTAGGTTCAGGTGGGGAAAACGCGTTAAAAGTAAATCCCCGTTGTGGCAGTGGAGGCGCTGGAGAAACTCCCTGTCTCTCCCAGCGATCCATATTCTGGACAATGCGATCCATGAGGGCGCTCAAACAGTCAATCTCCTTCGCTTGGTCTATAACGCGCTTTTCCACCTCCATGGGCGTCGTGTCCTCTCCTGCTGACTTCATATTTTATGGTCAGAGATTCTGTCACAATGGCGTGTATAGGTGGCAGAGGAAGTCAGGCGCAGGAGAGTCAAAATAGAGTGTAGCATGGAGTACTTTAATAATAGTCCCAGTAATTAGCTCCATAACACTCACGGAAAATTATAATACAAAAATCTGGGTATGAAGACCCATAGCACACCTATACACAGAACACACAACACTAGACAACGAACAATCTCTGACAAACACATGAAGGGAAACAGAGGGTTAAATACACAACAGGTAATGAATGGGATTGACAACAGGTGTGTGGGAAGACAAGACAAAACCAATGGAAAATGAAAAGTGGATCGATGATGGCTAGAAGGCCGGTGAAGTCGACCGCCGAACACCGCCCGGACAAGGAGAGGCAACGACTTCGGTAGAAGTCGTGACATATATCATGTAATAAGTGTCCTGGAAATATTGTAGCCTTGTGTAGGCAATTGTAATCTTCATACAGTGGGGCAAACCTTTGATGACCCTTTCTTAATCTTGAGTGAGTCATACTGTGTGAACCGCGGTGACTGCCAAAAGTCCTGTCTGGTTCCATCATAGAGCAGGGTTGTTCCACCAATTAGGTGCCTTTTGAGTAGTGTATCTTGGTGATTTGATGTTATTTAGCCAAATATTTACATTCTGTCATAAAGAGCACATGTTCAACTTCATAAAAAAAACATGTTTTCCCATCTCAAATGGTTCAATAAAAAATACTATAATATAGTAAGTGCCTATTAAGTGCCAAATAAAGTAACAAGGTTGTTACTTAAGTAATTCATAGATCCCCGTGTGACAGGGGGAATGGAAGCGTGGTGTGTGCAACAGGGAAGGGCAATTGAATGCAAGCTTGACAGAAAAAAAATGCCATTGTTAGCCTGTCTATCTATGGGTAACAGGGTTGACGTGTTATACTTGACCCGCTCAGTTTCCCGCCACAAAACACCAGAAAACGGCCATTAAGATTAGAACCAGCTCACCTGCTTTTCAACTATGATTTGTCTATTAGATGTTCAATGTTTATTTTTTAATACTTTTAAAAAGGAATAATTTCACCATATTTAAATGAGAGTTCAAGTAACAGAGTTGACCGTAAAATGAGGGACAGTGTCACGCCCTGACCTTAGTTCCTTGTTTATGTCTCTATTTTGATTTGGTCAGGGCGTGAGTTGGGGTGGGAATTCGATGTTTTTTTTCTGTTTTCTTTTCTATGCGTTTGGCCTGGTATGGTTCCCAATCAGAGGCAGCTGTCTATCGTTGTCTCTGATTGAGAACCATACTTAGGTATCCTTTTCCCACCTGGTGTTTGTGGGTAGTTGTTTCCTGGCTTGTGTTTGCAACTTTTTCGACTGTTTCGATTTTCGTTTCTTACATTCACTTTGTTATTTTGTATTTTCGTGTTCAGTTATAATAAATCAACATGGACACTTACCACGTTGCGTTTTGGTCCGATCTTTCCTGTTCCTCAGATGAAGATCGTTACAGACAGGGTTATATTTTACCTTAAAATGAATCACTAACGACAGGAAATAAATAATAATCTCCAGAAACGACTTTGTCAAAGTAACAAAATAACTAGGGCTTTACAACGATGGTGATCGTGGAGAAATGTTGGGGTTAAGTAGGTTAAAATCTTCCTAGAAGTCACAAAGGATGCACAGAGGGACATGTCCAAATGCAGAATTATGGCACTTTAGCAAGTCTTTATTCATACTAAAAATCGGATTTGTTGAATTGTACATGTTCTATATTAAAAGGCACTTCGAGTAATATTAACAGGCTTTTAAAATGCAATATTTGTGCACAATTTCTACTTAAAATAGAAGCGAAGAGAAGCAAAAGACACTCATTCCGTGGATCGTCCTCGCTATCTGAGATCAGAAACCATCCACTCTCCTTGGGATATAAAATAAATGACCAAAACACATTTTTTGTGTGCAAAAAGAACAACTCAAATCCTCTTTCCCACATGTCCTCATTCTGTTCATGTCCAACAAGCCGTTTTCAATTATCGTTTGTTCTTTGTGTTTCAGTGTATCTTTGCTAGTTCGAAGCCCCCTACTGATTCTACAGCCCAAAGCTCAGTATGTAAGATACTTAAATCCCTTATGATTCAGTATCACCTTTATTTGAACCCATGTTGGTTCAGTTATTATTAACTGCCATTAATTGACGTCACCTTTTGTTATCATCGACTGCCTGCATCATTGCAACATACAAGTGCCGTCGGAAAGTATTCAGACCCTTTGACTTTTTCCACATTTTGTTAGGTTACAGCCTCATTCTAAAATTGATTCAATCGTTTTGTTCCCCTCATCAATCTAAACACAATACCCCATAATGACAAAGCAAAAACAGTTTTTTAGAAATTGTAGCTAATTTATTTAAAATAAATAAAGGTCCTGAGCACTCTGGAGAAGGTTTTCATCAAGGATATCTCTGTACTTTGCTCCATTCATCTTTGCCTCGATCCTGTCTCCCAGTCCCTGCTGCTAAAAATCATCCCCACAACATGATCCTGCCACCACCATGCTTCACTGTAGCGATGGTGCCATGTTTCCTCCAGACGTGACACTTGGCATTCAGGCAAAAGAGTCTTGGTTTTTATCAGACCAGAGAATCTTGTTTCTCATGGTCTGAGAGTCCTTTAGGTGCCTTTTGGCAAACTCCAAGTGGGCTGTCATGTGCCTTTTACTGAGGTGTGGCTTCCGTCTGGTCGCTCTACCATAAAGGCCTGATTGATGGAGTGCTGCAGAGATAGTTGTCCTTCTGGAAGGTTTTTCCATCTCCACAGAGGAACTCTAGTGACCATCAGGTTCTTGGTCACCTCCCTGACCAAGCCCCTCCTCCCCCGATTGCTCAGTTTGGCCGAGCAGCCACAGAGTATTGGTGGTTCCAAACATCTTCCATTTAAGAATGATGGAGTCCACTGTATTCTTGGGGACCTTCAATGCTGCAAAAATGTTTTGGTACCCTTCCCCAGATCTGTGCCTCTACACAATCTTGTCTCAGAGCTCTACGGGCAATACCTTCAACCTCATGGCTTGGTTTTTGCTCTGACATACACTATCAACTGTGGAACCTTAAATAGACAGGTGTGTGCCTTTCCAAATCATGTCCAATCAATTGAATTTACCACAGGTGGACTCCAATCAAGTTGTAGAAACATCTCAAGGATGATCAATGGAAACAGGAAGCACCTGAGTTCAACTTCAAGTCTCATAGCAAAGGGTCTGAATACTTATATCAATAATGTATTTCTGTTTTTATTTTTAATACATTTGCAAACATTTTGATTTATTGTGTGTAGATTGCTGAGGATTTTGTATTTTTTTAATCCATTTTAGAATAATGCTGTAACGTAACAAAATGTGGAAAAAGTCAAGGGGTCTGAATCCTTTCCGAAGGCACTGTACGTCTGTGAAGAAACTATAACACTTGAGTTAAAACCTTTGCCTTGGTACTATTGATCATTATAGTGCTGAACTGGCATTAGTCATTATGACTGCTTGCATTACCTGTTCAGTCACCTACACATAACATAAACACATGCTGTAAACGTAATGACTGCAAAACGTCTCTCCCTCCTCTCTCTCCCTATGTCTCTCTCTCATTCTCTCTCTCTCTCTCCTTCTCCATCTTTCTCTACGTCCCATGACCCTGTCTCCTCTGAAGGTTGTGCACTGCGGCCCACCCAGCTGACCAACTACGGCGAGCAGCCCAATAGTCCTGGCAGCACAGCTGTGGCGTCAGAGGTGAGCTCGGCCGGGGTCGCGACCCCGCACTCCAATATCCCAGCATGCTCGGCAGATGTGGGTCATCAGACATCTGTTTCTCACCAGCGCCCAGCCACACCAGATTCCCTCTTAATAACCACTCCCATTATCACAGGGATTATTTAAATATTAGTGAGCACACTCAAACTGCCCCCCCCCCCCCCCCCCCCCCACCCCACACACACACCCCTACACCCCCACTGCTCTGATTAAGGTATAGTGCTCCATATGGTTATGGGGTCGGGATTTTTTTTGTTGCCTGCAGTGAAAAACTACCAAAACTACCAAAGCTTAATAAACTCCAAAAAAGCCAGCTTAAAGGGGTAAACCCGGTCCCTCCATAAATAATATAAAAAATCAGGAGGGAAGGGAAGGGGTTAGCGATAAAAGCACTTCGGTAACAAAGGAACTTTTGTGCAGGGGGTTGGGTCTTTTGGAGGTGATGTGTTGAAGGGTGACGTTGAACAGCAGTTAGGAGCAAGTCATTCTGTCATCATAAAGAGGGGATTATTGGCCATTGACAACCTGCTTAAATAAATATGGGCACACTAGCACATGCACGTGGACACACACACGCATACACACACCCGCACACACACACATAGCTGCAGAGATTTGCATTGTTTCCTCAATGTTCTAGAGTGCATGGAAATGGCCTTGAGATCACTGGATTAGAATACATGAATTACTCCTTTTCTATGGGATGGATATTGTATATAGTCACAAATAACTGTGTGTGGTATTATTTTTGATTAGATGATTAATTATCAAATTTGCCATCATGCTTTTTGGGGGGTGGGTTTCTTCACACATTTTCTAATAAATACCAATTCCAATTTTCAGAATTTGTAACATTTTATACATCATCAATTCTGCACAGCATTAGTGTTCCATGTGATCGTTTGTGGTCTCTCTTCACTATGAAACAATCCTCTCCTCCTCCTCCCCTTCATCTTTTTCCCCTATCTAAGAAATATAAACTCAGCAAGAAAAGAATCGTCCTCTCACTGTCAACTGTGTTCATTTTCAGCAAACTTACCATGTGTAAATATTTGTATGAACATAACAAGATTCAACAACTTAGACATAAACTGAACAAGTTCCACAGACATGTGACTAACAGAAATTGAATAATGTGTCCCTGAACAAAGGGGAGGTCAAAAGGAACAGTCAGTATCCGGTGTGGCCACCAGCTGCATTAAGTACTGCAGTGCATCTCCTGCTCATGGACTGCACCAGATTTGCCCGTTCTTGCTGTGAGATGTTACCCCACTCTTCCACCAAGGCACCTGCAAGTTCCTGGACATTTCTGGGGGGAATGGCCCTAGCCCTCACCCTACAATCTAACAGGTCCCAGACGTGCTCAATGGGATTGAGATCTGGGCTCTTCGCTGGCCATGACAGAACACTGACATTCCTGTCTTGCAGGAAATCACGCACAGAAAGAGCAGTATGGCTGGTGGCATTGTCATGCTGGAGGGTCATGTCAGGATGAGCCTGAAGGAAGGGTACCACATGAGGGAGGAGGATGTCTTCCCTGTAACGCACAGCATTGAGAATGCCTGCAATGACAACAAGCTCAGTCCAATGATGCTGTGACACACCGCCCCAGACCATGACGGACCCTCCACCTCCAAATCGATCCCGCTCCAGAGTACAGGCCTCGGTGTAACGCTCATTCCTTCGACGATAAACGCAAATCCGACCAACACCCCTGGTGAGACAAAACCACAACTCGTCAGTGAAGAACAATTTTTGCCAGTCCTGTCTGGTCCAGCGACGGTGGGTTTGTGCCCATAGGCGACGTTGTTGCCGGTGATGTCTGGTGAGGACCTGCCTTACAACAGACCTACAAGCCCTCAGTCCAGCCTCTCTCAGCCTATTGCAGACAGTCTGAGCACTGATGGAGGGATTGTGCGTTCCTGATGTAACTCAGCCAGTTGTTGTTGCCATCCTGTACCTGTCCCGCAGGTGTGATGTTGGGATGTACCGATCCTGTGCAGGTGTTGTTACACGTGGTCTGCCACTGCAAGGACGATCAGCTATCCGTCCTGTCTCCCTGTAGCGCTGTTTAAGGCGTCTCACAGTTCGGACACTGCAATTTATTGCCCTGGCCACATCTGCAGTCCTCACGCCTCCCTGCAGCATGCCTAAGGCACGTTCACACAGATGAGCAGGGATCCTGGGCATCTTTCTTTTGGTGTTTTTCAAAGTCAGTAGAAAGGCCTCTGTAGTGTCCTAAGTTTTCATAACTGTGACCTTAATTGCCTACCGTCTGTAAGCTGTTAGTGTCTTAATGACAATTACACAGGTGCATGTTCATTAATTGTTTATGGTTCATTGAACAAACATGGGAAACAGTGTTTAAACTCTTTACAATGAAGATCTGTGAAGTTGTTCGGATTTTCACGCATTATCTTTGAAAGAAAAAGATAAAAAGGGGCGTTCCTTTTTTCCCTGAGTTTATTTGTGGAAGTCTGTTGATGTTTACGAGTCTCAATGGGCCTACGCTGCTGCTCTGGCTTTTCTCTGTTGGAGCTGCATCTGCAGTCACCATGGAGGCCTAGTTTATTAGTTAAAACCATTACCCCCACCCCCTGTCTGTGTCAATCCCCCTTAGTCGGACAGAGAAAGAGGCTGACGCAGAATGACTTTTGTGAAGGCTTTTGCCTGAACATGCAGGAGCAGACATATTGGGATGCAGGAGACTGTAGTCTGCCCTGACTTACACTTACTGTATCTACATAACCACATACACACACAAACAGCCACACAAGCAAACACACATGTACAGGCTGACACACTAACACATACACATACACACAACTAACCCGAAGAGGGCGGATCAGACTGTGTGTGTGCGTGTGTGTGTTTGCTTGTGTGTGTGTGTGTGTGTGTGTGTGTGTGTGTGTGTATGGGGCGTTAGTGAAAGGTAAATCCTGCTTAGCGGTCGGCCAGCAGGTTTTTCACGAGAAGGGGATCTGTTATGCAACGTGAGATCCTGTTAATCTGCTTCTGCCGCTTGCTCCTCCTGGGCTCCGTACTGCAGTAGCTCTCCCTGCAGCCTGCAGCCACGCATGGCCACACACCCAGGTGTCCTTAATGGGTTTAAGAGGTAGTCTGCGAGCCCCCCAGTCCCAGGCTCCTGTCCAAGGCTGCTGCTTCTGTATGTGACTGACCAGAGAAAGTAAAGAAGATCATGGAATGTGGCTAGAAAGTTCTACATGATCCCCCAAATACCTTGTCTCCTGAGAGTAGAAATATGCCTGTGTGTTTGGGGTGATTCTTCCAGGGCCTCTTCTGCATTGAATGTCCCATCCCCCCCTCCCTCCTTCTGTCTCTCTCTCTCTCTCTCTCTCTCTCTCTCGCCATCCTCTCTCTCTACACACCTCACTCTCTCGTTCCGTCGCTCTCTTTCCCTCTCTCTCTTTCTCCAGCCATCCCTCCCTCATTCTCACTCTTTCTATCGCTCTCTCTCTCTCAGACCCATCCCTCCTTCTCTCTCTCACTCCCTGTGTGGTGTCTGCGATTACAAATCTCCCCAGTGAGCTGGGCTGATGACATTAGCTATTAGCCCCACTGCTGGGGTCAGATGGATACAGCGGCTAAGCTAGCTCATCAAATCAAATCAAAATGTATTGGTCACATACACATATTTAGCAGATGTTATTGTGGGTGTTGCGAAATGCTTGTGTTCCTAGCTCCAACAGTGCAGTAGTATCTAACAATTCACAACAATACACACATCTAGAAGTAAAATAATGGAATTAAGAAATCTTGAAATATTAGGACGAGCAATGTCGGAGTGGCATTGATTGACTAAAATACAGTAGTATAGAATACAGTATATACATATGAGATGAGTAAAGCAGTATGTAAACCTTATTAAAGTGACCAGGGTTCCAATATTAAAGTGGCCAGTGATGCCATGTCTATGTATATAGGGTAGCAGCCTCTAAGGTGCAGGGTTGAGTAACCGGGTGGTAGCCGGCTAGTGATGGCTATTTAACAGTCTGATGGCCTTGAGATAGAAGCTGTTTTTCAGTCTCTCGGTCCCAGCTTTTATGCACCTGTACTGACCTCCCCTTCTGGATGATAGCGGGGTGAACAGGCCGTGCTGTGACATCGGGTGGTGTAGGTGTCCTGGAGGACAGGTAGTTTGCCCCCGGTGATGCATTGGACAAACCGCACCACCCTCTGGAGAGCCCTGCGTTTGCAGGCGGTGCAGTTAGCCGTACAAGGCGGTGATACAGCCCGACAGGATGCTCTCAATTGTGCATCTGTAAAAGTTTGTGTGGGTCTTAGGTGCCAAGCCAAATTTCTTCAGCTGTCTGAGGTTAAAGAGGAGCTGTTGCGCTTTCTTCACCACACTGTCTGTGTGGACCATTTCAGATTGTCACTGATGCGTACACCAAGGAACTTGAAGCTCTCCACTGCGGTCCCGTCGATGTGGACAGGGGCGTGCTCCCTCTGCTGTTTCCTGAAGTCCACAATCAGCTCCTTTGTTTTGCTGACATTGAGGTTATTTTCCTGGCACCCCTCAAACAGGGCCCTCACCTCTTCCCTGTATGCTGTCTCATTATTGTTGGTAATCAGGCCTACTATTTGTTTTACTAGACAAGTCAGTTAAGAACAAATTCTTATTTACAATGACGGCCTATCCCAGCCAAACCCTAACCCGGATGACGCTGGGCCAATTGTGCGCCGCCCTATGAGACTCCCAATCAAGGTCGGTCGTGATACAGCCTGGAATCGAACCAGGGTCTGTAGTGACGCTTATAGCACTGAGATGCAGTGCCTTAGACCGCTGCGCCACTCGGGAGGCCACACCGACGACTGTTGTGTCGTCTGCAAACTTGATGGTTTGCACCTCACCTATTTATTAGTTGCATGCACATGCCACTTAGCACCACTGACTGACTGGGCAACTGATTTTAGTCATTTCAATCCAGGCTGCAAATAGACAGATCCAGTATATTGCAGTTCTGGTCCATTGACCATTATGATGCTAATATCTTCAAATCTATCCCCTAATTTAACAAAATGAAAATAGAATTGACCCCAACCCTAGTGGAAACGGGAATAGTGTGTGAACTAAGAAATACCCGCCAACTCACCCAAAAATGTTGGGCGATATTGGTTTTAATCTGAGCAGGCTGAAAAGCTACTGCATATCAAAACAGTTTCCAGCTTGTTTAATTTCCTCCCCCAGATTTGCACCCGTTCTGGACTCGTTCATTGGGTCTTTGTACTCGCTTTGATGTGCTAGAGGCAATAGCCTCCCTCTGCATTGGTAATTCATAAGAGCCTGTTTATAACTTGGGCAAAACAAACAGAAAAGTAGTCATTACAATAATTCATTGTAGAAAATCGCTTGGAGCCCATGGCAAGAACAAAACAATTGGTTCCAGATTTGACCAGGTCCCCTGAGGTATTGTCTAAAAATACTAAAAGAGAGAATTAAAAGGATTTAACTGGGAAAATGGTGGGGAAACTAAGTGGTGGGTAAAGATGCAAGGATGGGGATAGAAAGAAAGAAAGAAAGAAAGAAAGAAAGAAGGAAAGAAAGAAAGAAAGAAAGAAAGAAGGAAGAAGGAAGAAGGAAGGAAGGAAGGAAAGAAAGAAGGAAAGAAGGAAAGAAAGAAAGAAAGAAAGAAAGAAAGAAGGAAGGAAGGAAAGAAGGAAAGAAAGAAAGAGAAAGAGAAAGAGAGAGAAAGTATTCCCATGGGTGAATAGTGCAGAGTCATTGTGGCTCTCTCCGTGATCAGTGAATGTACATGTGAACATAGGCCTCTCCTTTCTCCACTCTCTCTCAGACGTCCCTCAAGTGAGTGCTAGATCCTCAAGAGGGCCAACCAAAATGGACCTGTCAGGGGCTTGGCTAGGGTCCAGCTCCCTTCACCACCACCGCTGACAAGCACACACACACATGCAAGAGTGCATACACACACAAAAAAGCACACACCCACGTACTGACCCACCCACACACACACACACACTGGGCCCATTCCCCAATCTTGGGTGATTACATTGCCTTCCAGACTCATTTACACACACAAGCAGTCAAGCTGAAAACTAATTTGCCCCAACACATACACAGCACTGTGAGGTCAGTCCAGGAGGGATGAGACCATGAGAGCCCACAGAAAACACATGTCAACACCTCTGTAGGAGCATGGTGCCACAGCCACTGCCATGTTGTCATGACTAGGGTGATAATTGTGTTCATTACGACTTGACAGTCATGATATCTCATCTACTTTAATGTTACCCGACCCTCTTGAACAGCGATAGTCTTGGATCCTATCGTACCCTTCAACATAACTAACTACTGTGAATGAGTAATGAGTGTATTCTGAGCTTGCACTCACGCCTCCACTTCCTCAACTCCACCCCCCTCGAGGCTCCGCCCCCTGGTCGTTGAGCACGGCAGTCCCAATTTGGCTGGCTAATTAGTCATTATTAGAGCACTATTGTGTCTGCTCAGCTCTAACAAGCCAACAGATGTAAATGGGAAGCGGACACATTCGGCGGGAGGAAGACGGCTGTCGACTGAGCAGCCATGCAGGGCGCAGAGGGAAATGAAGACAAACTGCTATAAGCCAGTGTGTATAGGTGTGTGTGGGTATGTGTAGACTGTATGTGTGTGTGTGTGTGTGTGTGTGTGTGTGTGTGTGTGTGTGTGTGTGTGTGTGTGTGTGTGTGTGTGTGTGTGTGTGTGTGTGTGTGTGTGTGTGTGTGTGTGTGTGTGTGTCTATAATGCAAAGGAGAAAGATATAAAGGAAGCTGGAGACGCACACATGTACCGTTTTGTCCCAAAGACACTTCTTGAGATGATGACACCCACTTCCTGTTTGGAAAACACGGACCCCTGGGGCCACCTCCAGCTGGGGACGCATCTCCCCGACACACACACATTACACATACGAAAACACTCTCACACACACACACACACATATACAGCCCCCCGAGGAGCTTTCATCAATCAGCCTGGGTGACACTTCCCTCCCTTTCATGTGTGTCCGCTAGCCACTGCAAAACCACGCGGCCACAGCTACATGAAGGGGAACGGCACCGGCGGTGCAAGCCGAGACGTGAGAAACACACAGAGAGGTGTCTGTGTGCGCAGCGCTGCCAAATAGTCTCCATTCCAGGAGCATGTTGTCACTTCAGTGACACTATCTGCATGAAGACCATAAAATAAGAAAGAAAACAGGGGTCTGGAGCAAACAGCTGCGGCTGAGGAGACTATAGGAGCTAAAGTTCCAGAAGTTGGAGAGACGGAGAGACAAGACAACTCATCTCTCGGTCCCAGCAGAGAAATCTGGACACCATATGAAGGAAAGAAGCCATAACTAGCCCAGGACTAGGCACACTGACACTGACACATGAAAAAGCCACTACCACAGTGTCTCATCACTGTCAGGATTTGCCACTGAGAGTACATTGCCGGGCTCTAAAAGTCCACTGTCAGCACCGAAGCCTTGAAACCACCAGCCTTCAGTGACCGGTTAGCCTAGCCTAGCGCAATAGCCGCATCATGCTACTTGTGCAGGCCAAGATACAGAAGTTCAAGTTTTTGGTTTTCTTTGTCACGTGCACAAGTACATCGAACTGCTTAACTTGCAAGCCTTACGCAACAGTGCAGCATTCAATATCAAAAAAAGTGAACGTAATAAGACAATACAAATGAAAGAAAAACAAGAAATAAGGGAGGAAGCTAAATACAGGGTCCGTGCCAGTACCACTTTTACAATGTATCACGTGTGGAGTGATAGGGGAGCCTTTACTCCTGTTAGATTAGTGCCTTAATGTCTTCAGCTACGGTGCAGTATGGAGTACAGCACGTCTCTCTCCCCTCTCACTAACTTAGCCTAGTGTAGCCTCTCCCACTTGGTGTGGATGCTGAGGTCGGCACCCATCTGCTGCTCTTGGTCTGTAATCTGCTGCAGACAGGCAAGCAGGCCAGGCGCTTAGAGAGGCCAGACTGCAAACACTGGGCAGGTATGAGACACCTGCCACTGGGCTAAGACCCGTATACCGACACACACAAACAGCCACGCACTGTGACGCACACATAGTCAAAGACTGCTATATCTGTCCAGAGAAGGGATCTGTGAGGGGATCTGTAGGTTTGGTTTGTTAGATCTAGGGTTTGAATTGTCCTGTCCATAAATGTGGTTTTATAGCTTTGAGTATCCTTATACTGTTTCCAAACCCCTTCTGTCACTACTTAGCCTGCTGGAATGGTTATGGATTAGAATTGATGTTGTTGAAGTATTTACTAAAGTTAAACTGCAAAATCACTGTTGGAACTGTTTTCAGACGGGATGATGTGCATATGTTATTGGTATTTATTACTTGAATATAGACAACTAGGATGGGCATCTGCTCTTGCGGTGCCTTTAGTGTATAGAAGAAATGCTCATACACAAGGTGAGTGAATTTGAAACACGAATGCTCAAAGGAATCCGTCGTGCAGCAGATATGCATGCCAACTCTGAGCTGTCTGGCTGTGAGTACTCCATAAAGGACCAGATGGTCATTACAATCACTTATAAGATATTAGTGCTTATAATCCTACCTGCGTCAAACAAGCCCTACACTATCTGTTTTCCCTCCTTTTTTTTAATTCAAAACTGTCGCATGTGCCAAAAAACTCATCAGGATGTCGCTCTGCTTTATAATCTTCCTGGTTGACGTGTATATGAAGGGATAATATACAGTTATCCTTTTTTTAAATCAACAGTCGACAGACTGCCCCTGTATGGTAAGCCGGAAGCTGGTATATGTGTGTTATGGAAATGCTGTCAGGCAATGTGGCGTGTACAGATGTAGGATCTTAATTTGATCACCCTGTTGCAGGAGAACTGTCATGCAATGCAGGTAATTTAGAACTTGTAGTCTATTTAAGGTTTAAAAAGGCTTCTGAAGTTTGATTTGATTTTCCTTTACGAAAAATGTATCAACCCTTACCAAAATGTCCATTAATTATAATCCACATTTCCTTTTGCTGCAGGATTATTTTCCTACTGTAGTAAACTGGCTCAAATTAAGATCCTACATCTTTATGGGACTATGGATGAAAGTTAGTAGTAACACATTAAAGAGTGGAAAATAGGTACATACTGGACAATCCTGTACATTGATGAGAAAATACACATTTATACAAAAAGTGCTCCATTCAACTTTGCATTGTTCAAATTCAGTATTCTTCAATAGCTTTCCTTGTACATCACACATGGATGGTCAGTGCTAAACCAAACCAGAATGCATAATATTCTCAATCACCATCATCTGTGCTGTGCTTCACTCTTTGTGACAACATTCACAGCAACAGTGGTGCTGTGTCGCACATCCAATTCAGCCAAACAGGTGCGAGCATGGATGTTTTCCTGTGAACATGCTGCGTCTGTCATGTGGCAAAGCAAAAAATAGCACCAATCAATGTCCCCCTTGGACACGGCACGCTTGTTTGTTCCAGCCACCGCTGGGGCCTCAACAGATTGAGATCCCCACTCACAAAGCCAGCCTTCCGTTGAAGAAAATCGATCAAGTCAGCTAAAATGGGAAGCCAATCTTGTCACCACAGCTTTCACCACTTTGAAAAATATTTAGTATTGCTGCAGTGCTAAACGACAATAAATAATGTCTCAACACAGGGTCATTGTTATGGGCTTGGTGACAAACTGGTCAAACTTGTGACAGTTTGAGGTTTCCACTCAACATTGTGTCACACATCTTGGTCACAGATTTTTGTCACAGTTTGTCACCTGGGGGGCATAAACTGCAAGGAGCATCATGGGTCTTCACCTGTAGTCAGTGTGCAATTGGCATACTGACTGCAGAGTTGTCGACCAGAGCTGTTGCCAGAGAATTCCATGTTCATTTCTCTACAATAAGCCTCCTCCAAAGTTGTATTAGAGAATTTGACAGTACGTCCAACTGCCCTCATAACTGCAGACCACGTGTATAGCGTCGTGTGAGTGAGAGGTTTGCTGATGTCAACGTTGTGAACAGAGTGCCCCATGGTGTTGGTGGGGTTATGATATGGGCATGCATAATCTGTGGACAATGAACACAATTGCACTTTATCGATGGCAATTTGTTTGCACAGAGATACTGTGACGAGATCTTGAGGCCCATTGTCGAGCCATTCATCTGCCACCATCACCTCATATTTCAGTATGATAATGCACAGACTCATGTTGCAAGGATCTGTACACAATTCCTGGAAGCTGAAAATGTCCCAGTTCTTTCAAGACCTGCATACTCACCAGACATGTCACCTATTGAGCATGTTTGGGATGCTCTGAATCGATGTGTACGACAGAGTGTTGCAGTTCCCGCCAATATCCAGGAACTTCGCACAGCCATTGAAGAGGAGTGGGACAACATTCCACAGGCCACAATCAACAGCCTGATCAACTCTATGCGAAGAAGATGTGCCGGGCTGGATGAGGCAAATGGTGGTCACATCAGATACTGACTGGTTTTCTGATCCACGCCCCTACTTTTTTGTTGTTGTAGGTATCTGTGACCAACAGATACATATCTGTAATCCCAGTCATGTGAAATCCATAGATTAGGACCTCATTTATTTATTTCAGTTTCCTTATATGAACAGTGAATCAGTAAAATCGTTTAAATTGTTGCATGTTGGGTTTATATTTTTGTTCAGTATAACTAGAGGGGGAGAAACACATTACAAATGTGGTGCGAGATAATCTTGTCAGGTGAGGCGACAACCTTCTCACACCCTTACACCTGAGAGCGTTGCCAGATCTGTACGGTGACAGACTGTTGCACAGAAGACACAGACACGCACATATATACCGGCACACACACACACACACACACACACACACACACACACACACACACACACACACACACACACACACACACACACACACATATATACCGGCACACACACACACACACACACACCGGCACACACACACACACACACACACACACACACACACACACACACACACACACACACACACACACACACACACACACACACACACACACACACACACACACACACAGGGTGGATACAGATCACAGGAGGAGTTGAGGCCTAGCACACAACGACTGCAGCAGTAGCAGTATCACACCGCGTGTGAAAGGTGTGTTTCACAGGATTGCCAACACGTTTCCTCACACAGAAGACCCTATAGAAATACAGGCAGCTGTGGAGTGAGAGGACGCCAGCTTGCACGGTGAGTCTCTGGAGAAATTAGGCTGGGTAGAGGCATGGGCATGTTGAGAAGAACCCTTATGAGTTATATGTATCCATAAGTCTGGAATGTGACTAGAAGTTCCATCAATTAGTATCTCTAAATCAAACTACTACTGCCAAATGTCTTGTAAACTCCTATTGTACTCTATACACGGTAACTTTTTAAAATGTTTATTTGGAACGTACAGGGTACCTAAATAGTCTCATAGTACTTGAGCAATCAACAGAGTAGGTAGAATGTCAAGTTTAGGATTTGATTGAGTAGCCGACAGGTATGCACTCAGACAGATGTTCACTCACGTCCTTGGGTCGCTCTGGAATCTGAGCACAGATTTGAATATCAGAAAGGTGCCCAGAATGTATTTCCTGAAAAAGGACTGAATCTGTGAATGGTATAGCCTTCAAGTATAGTGGTACAGATTGAGCCCAAGGATACAGTACATTCGGAAAGTATTCAGACTCCTTCCCTTTTTCCACATTTTGTTACGTTACAGCCTTATTCTAAAATGGATTTAATTGTTTTTTCCCCCTCATCAATCTACACACAATACCACCCATCATGACAAAGCGAAAACAGGTTTTTGAAAATGTTTGCTAATTTATAAAATACCTAAAACAGAAATACCTTATTTACATAAGTATTCAGACCCTTTGCTATGAGACTCGAAATTGAGCTTAGGTGCATCCTGTTTCCATTGATCATCCTTGAGATGTTTCTACAACTTGATTGGAGTCCACCTGTGGTAAATTAAATTGATTGGATATGATTTGGAAAGACACACACCTGTCTATATAAAGTCCCAAACCAAGCCATGAGGTCGAAGGAATTGTTCGTAGAGCTCCTAGACAGGATTGTGTCGAGGCACAGATCTGGGGAAGGGTACCAAAACATTTCTGCAGCATTGAAGATCCCCAAGAACACAGTGGCCTCTTCCTAGAGCTGGGGAGAAGGGCCTTGGTCAGGGAGGTGAATAAGAGGTGACCAAGAACCTGATGGTCACACTGACAGAGCTCCAAAGTTCCTCTGTGGAGATGTGAGAACCTTCCAGAAGGACAACTATCTCTGCAACACTCCACCAATCAGACCTTTGTGGTAGAGTGGCCAGAGGGAAGCCACTCCTCAGTAAAAGACACATGACAGCCCGCTTGGAGTTTGCCAAAAGGCACCTAATGGACTCAGACAATGAGAAACGAGATTGAACTCTTTGACCTGAATGCCAAGTGTCACTTTTGGAGGAAACCTGACACCATCCCTACGGTGAAGCATGGTAATGACAGCATCATGCTGTGGGGATGTTTTTCAGAGGCAGGGACTGGGAGACTAGTCGAGATCAAGGGAAAGATGAATGGAGCAAAGTACAGAGAGATCCTTGATGAAAACCTGCACCAGAGTGCTCAGGGCCTCAGACTGGGGTGAAGCTTCACCTTCCAACAGGACAATGACCCTAAGCACACAGCCAAGACAACACAGGAGTGACTTCGGGACAAGCCTCTGAATGTCCTTGAGTGGCCCAGCCAGAGCCCAGACTTGAACCCGATCGAACATCTATGGATGGACCAGAAAATAACTGTGCAGCGACGCTCCCCATCCAATCTGACCGAGCTTGAG
This sequence comes from Salvelinus fontinalis, assembly GCF_029448725.1. NCBI lineage: Eukaryota > Metazoa > Chordata > Actinopteri > Salmoniformes > Salmonidae > Salvelinus > Salvelinus fontinalis. The sequence continues at coordinate 8,359,366 of NC_074680.1, read as the reverse complement.
AGGATCTGCAGATAAGAATAGGAGAAATACAGGTGTGCCAGGCTTGTAGTGTCATACCCAAGAAGGCTGTAATCACTGCCAATGGTGCTTCAACAAAGTACTGAGTAAAGGGTCTGAATACTTAAGTAAATGTGATATTTCAGTTTTTTTATTACTATAAATTAGCAAACATTTCTAAAAACCTGTTTTTCCTTTGTTGTTATGGGTTATTGTGTGTAGATTGATGTGGAAAAAGTCAAGGGGTCTGAATACTTTCCGAATGCATTGTATTTCTCAATGTTTTAAACTGTACCTTTTAGTTCAATTATGTATTGTTAAATCAAATGTATTTTTAATTATAACTGGACTTATTCGTTTTCAAAATACGTTTTCTCACACATGGCACGGAGCTCTTTGCCAAACTGAATTGAGTGTGTGCTTGCAACTGTGCGTGTGCGCTCGCGTGATAACATGTGAGAGCAAAAGCGAAAGAGAGAGAAAATGAAAGAGAGACAGATAAAGGAGGGAGAGGGCTGCACCCCTACAGCTGGCATGGGATTCACAGAGCCAACTGACAGTGTAGCAGAGCTCCTTAACAACTTCACAGGCCCTAGAAAAGAGCTTTAAAGTGTCCACATGGCCTCAGCAGCAGGCTTTACTGGGGCTCCACACAGACCGGCCTGCCAGCTGCTGACGGGGACAAGAGTCTGCACAGCGATAAATCTGTGTGTGTGTGTGTGTGTGTGTGTGTGTGTGTGTGTGTGTGTGTGTGTGTGTGTGTGTGTGTGTGTGTGTGTGTGTGTGTGTGTGTGTGTGTGTGTGTGTGTGTGTGTGTGTGTGTGTGTGTGTGTGTGTGTGTGTGTGTGTGTGTGTGCGTGCGTGCGTGCGTGCGTGCGTGCGTGCGTGCGTGCGTGCGTGCGTGCGTGAACTGGAGGAGAGATAACAGGACAGCAAGGAAAAGAGCGGGAAATGAGTCCCTTTTTTCACAGATTAGCTACCAGCGCAGATGAATGTGTATGAATAGATGCAGTGGTATCCTATCCTTGCTGTGAAATGTCTCCTACATTGGCTATTGTACAACATGAAAAAGCTAAGATATTGATATGCTTTTTCAACCAATACTGCTTCACAAATAGACACAATCGATTGTACTCTCAAACCATATCTTCAGCTACTGTACAGCGTGTTCTGGTCCACATAAAAAGCACCATAGAAATCCAATCAAATCCAATTGTATTTGTCACATGCGCCGAATACAACAGGTGTAGACCTTACCGTGAAACGCTTACTTACAAGCCCTTAACCAACAATGCAGTTCAAGAAATAGAGTTAAGAAAAGATTTACTCAATAAACTAACGTAAAAAATGGAATAAAAAGTAACACAATAAAATAACAATAACAAGGCTATATACAGGGAGTACAGGTTAGTCGAGGTCCTTTGTACATGTAGGTAAGGGCGAAGTGACTATGTATAGATGACAAGCAGCGAGTGGCAGCAGTGTAAAAACAAAGAGGGGGGGTCAATGCAAATACAACAGTGGCCATTTGATTAATTGTTCAGCAGTCTTATAGTTTCGGGGTAGAAACTGTTAGGGAGTCTTTTGGACCTAAACTTGGTGCTCCAGTACCGCTAGCCGTGCGGTAGCAGAGAGAACAGTCAATGACTTGGGTGACTGGAGTCTTTGACAATTTTTTGGGCCTTCCTCTGACACTGCCTAGTATATAGGTCCTGAATGGTTGGAAACCTGGCCCCAGTGATGTACTGAGCTGTACGCACCACCCTCTGTAGCGCCTTACGGTCGGATGCCGAGCAGTTGCCATACCAGGCGGTGATGCAACTGGTCAGCATGCTCTCGATGGTGCAGCTGTAGACATTTTTGAGGATCTGGGGGCCCATGCCAAATCTTTTCAGTCTCCTGAGGGGGAAAAGGTGTTGTCGTGCCCTCTTCACAACTTACTTGGTGTGTTTGGACCACAATAGTTTGTTGGTGATGTGGACACCAAGGAACTTGAAACTCTCGACCCGCTCCCCTACAGCCCCGTCAATGTGAATGGGTGTGTATTCAGTCCTCCTTTTCCTGTAGATCACGATCTCCTTTGTCTTGCTTACGTTAAGGGAGAGGTTGTTGTCCTGGTACCACACTGCCAGGTCTCTGACCTCCTCCCTATAGGCTGTTTCATTGTTGTCGGTGATCATGCCTACCACCATTGTGTCATCATCAAACTTAATGATGGTGTTGGAGTCGTGCTTGGCCACGCAGTCGTGGGTGAACAGGTAGTACAGGAGGGGTCTAAGCATGGACCCCTGAGGGGGCCCCGTGTTGAGGATCAGCGTGGCGGATGTGTTGTTACCTACCCTTACCACCTGGGGGGCAGCCCGTCAGGAAGTCCAGGATCCAGTTGCAGAGGGAGGTGTTTAGTCCAAAGGTCCTTAGCTTAATGCTGAGCTTTGTGGGCACTATGATGTTGAACGCTGAGCTGTAGTAAATGAACAGCATTTTCACATAGGTGTTCCTTTTGTCCAGGTGGGAAAGGGCAGTGTGGAGAGTGATTGAGATTGCGTCATCTGTGGATCTGTTGGGGCGGTATGCAAAATGGAGTGGGTCTAGGGTTTCTGAGATAATGGTGTTGATGTGAGCCATGACCAGCCTTTCAAAGCACTTCATGGCTACAGACGTGAGTGCCACGGGTCGGTAGTCATTTAAGCAGGTTATCTTAGTGTTCTTGGGCACAGGGACTATGGTGGTCTGCTTGAAACATGCTGGTATTACAGACTCAGTCGGGAACAGGTTGAAAATGTCAGTGAAGACACTTGCCAGTTGGTCAGCCATGCTCGGAGTACACGTCCTGGTAATCCATCTGGCCCTGCGGCCTTGTGAATGTTGACCTGTTTAAAAGTCTTACTCACATTGGCTACGGAGAGCGTGATCACACAGTCATCCGGAACAGCTGATGCTCTCATGCATGTTTCAGTGTTGCTTGCCTCGAGGCGAGCATAGAAGTAATTTAGCTCGCCTGGTAGGCTTGTGTCACTGGGCAGCTCGTGGCTGTGCTTCCCTTTGTAGTCTGTAATAGTTTGCAAGCCCTGCCACATCCGACGAGCATTGGAGCCGGTGTAGTACGATTCAATCTTAGTCCTGTATTGACGCTTTGCCTATTTGATGGTTCGTCGGAGGGCATAGCAGGATTTCCTATAAGCTTCCGGGTTAGAGTCCTGCTCCTTGAAAGCGGCAGCTCTACCCAGTGCGGATGCTGCCTGTAATCCATGGCTTCTGGTTGGGGTATGTACGTACAGTCACTGTGGGGATGACGTCATCGATACACTTAATGATGAAGCCAGTGACTAATGTGGTATACTCCAGACTGGAACATGTGGTGTGTTCCAGACTGGAACATATTCCAGTCTGTGCTAGCTAGCAAAACAGTCCTGTAGCATAGCATCTGCTTCATCTGAACACTTTTTATTGACTGAGTTACTGGGGCTTCCTGCTTTAATTTTTGCTTGAAAGCAGGAATCAGGAGGATATAATTATGGTCAGATTTGCCAAATGGAGGGCGAGGGAGAGCTTTGTACAAGTCTCTGTGTGTGGAGTAAAGGTGGTCTAGAGTTTTCTCCCTCTGGTTGCACATTTAACATGCTGGTAGAAATTAGGTAAAACAGAATTAAGTTTCCCTGCATTAAAGTCCCCGGCCACTAGGAGCGCCACCTCTGGATGAGCATTTTCCTGTTTGCTTATGGCCGTAAACAGCTCATTGAGTGCAGTCTTAGTGCCAGCATCGGTTTGTGGTAGTAAATAGACAGCTACGAAGAATATAGATGAAAAATCTCTTGGTAAATAGTGTGGTCTACAGCTTATCAAGAGATACTCCACCTCTGGCAAGCAAAACCTTGAGACTTCCTTAGATTTTGTGCACCCGATGTTGTTTACAAATATACATAGACCGCCACCCCTTGTCTTACCAGAGGCGGCTGATCTATCCTTCCGAAAAAGAGTATAACCCGCCTGCTGTATGTTATTCATGTCGTCGTTCAGCCACGACTCGGTGAAACATAAGATATTACAGATTTTAATGTCCCGTTGGTAGGATATACGTGCTCGTAGTTTGTCTATTTTATTATCTAATGATTGTACGTTGGCTAATATGACCGATGGTAAAGGTAGATTACCGACTCGCCGTCGGATCCTTACAAGGTACCCAGACCTATGTCCCCGAAATCTCTGTCTCTTTCTCCTGTGAGTGACCACACTCGTCCGACTCCGGGGTGAGTAATCGCTGTTATGATATCTAAGAAGCTCTTTTCGGCCATAAGAGATGGTGGCAACAACACACACAATAGCACAATTGGTTAGGGGACTGTAAAACGGCAGCCATCTCCTCCGGCGCAATTATTAATACGAGGCCAAAGTCTGGCTTCACATAGGCTACGCATTCTGAAACATTTATTTTTCTTTCAGTTTAAAAAAAGAGTAAGTCAAAGTACTTCCCATTAATCTTGGAATCAAGCCTCCTAATTTTGGAATGGCATCCAGATCATTTTTCAATGCATCAATGAATTCATGTGAAATAGTAATTAGCTCTTTTGCTCTAATTCAAATCTGTAATTATTATTATCCCTAGTTGAGAGGTGTGGTGAAGGGGTGAAGAGGGATGGAGGGATGGAGGGAGCGGGGGGGTGAATAGGATGAGATGGCATTACACTCCATCTCTGTGTGTGGTGGTGATGGATGGGACTCTATCAGGGAATGTTTTAATTTGTCTCCCTTGGCTTTCTCTCTCTCCCTCTCTTTTTCCAACTGCCTCACCCCAGTCCCTACACAGCCCCACTGGACCCTCAGATGCCCCCCCCCCAGAAAAGCATATTTTTGGGGGGTTCGATGACAAAGGCGCTGGTCGGGGATCAGAGTCCTTTCCCACCATCACTATGCAAGGACCCGGCCACATTAACAGTGTATATTAGCATTTCAAGGAGCCTCCATTAGCTATGGCAGGAAAAGCTGCCTCTCAGTGGGGGAAAATCCATTTTGTCCTCGTTCCCAACATCTGTTCCAACCTTTGGAGCCAAAAGGGGAACTAGATAATGCCAAAGAGGCTTTTGATTAACAGTAATGACACCGCTGACCATCTTTCTGCTGAGTTTGAGAAAAAAGAAAGAGACAAAAACAACTTTGTGAACTGCTAAAGCCTCGATCATTTATTATTCTCTCGCTATAAGCCCTTAAGAGATTTGCAAGCCACTTAGTTGACTGTGTGCCATCAAACAATCACTGTGTCATTTTTTTGTATGTATTTTTTCCTGAACTGGCCTTCTTGGAAATTTTATTTACAGTATTTCATGCAGTCCTCTTGGAAATCTCATGTATTTCATGTAACTGGATCCAGACTCTACACACACACCTATACACATTCACACACACACACACCATCACTGCAAGATTAGGTGATGTAAAGACAACCACGCACACAACAACTAACAGCCAAACTGGCAGACTGGATGTCATCTGGTGTAATGCACTGCTGTGATTGAACTGAGAACGACAGAGGGAGGAAGAGACAGAAAAAGAGACAGAGAGACGGACGGATGTAGGGCCTTGATCCCTGTCCCATCTGCCCTGCTCCTTATAGCTTGCAGCTCAGTCTTTCTCTCTCTGTTTCTCTGTCTGTTCTGTTCGTGTGTGTGTGTGTGTGTGTGTGTGTGTGTGTGTGTGTGTGTGTGTGTGTGTGTGTGTGTGTGTGTGTGTGTGTGTGTGTGTGTGTGTGTGTGTGTGTGTGTGTGTGTGTGTGTGTGTGTGTGTGTGTGTGTGTGTGTGTGTGTGTGTGCGTGTACGTGTGCGTGCATGCGTGTGTACGGGTGTCTGGGTCTGTGATACTAGCACACAGACGCTGTACTGGGCTAAACCTCTCACAGTCATAAAGCCTGAGCAGCATGGAGGTGAGCTCTAACATGCCCCGGTCGGCCAGGAGTCAAAGCTCTTACTGTAGGCCTGGCCTACTGTATCGCCACAACACGTGACCCTAGGGAAACTGGGAGAATGGTAAAGTCACTGTCAATACAACACAATAAACAAACAATGCAACTCTACTTATGCTGAAGACTGTAGCAATCAATCAATCAATTTTATTTTATATAGCCCTTCGTACATCAGATAATATCTCGAAGTGCTGTACAGAAACCCAGCCTAAAACCCCAAACAGCTAGAATGCAGGTGTAGAAGCACGGTGGCTAGGAAAAACTCCCTAGAAAGGCCAAAACCTAGGAAGAAACCTAGAGAGGAACCAGGCTATGAGGGGTGGCCAGTCCTCTTCTGGCTGTGCCGGATGGAGATTATAACAGAACTATGCCAAGATGTTCAAAAATGTTCATAAGTGACAAGCATGGTCAAATAATAATCATGAATAATTTTCAGTTGGCTTTTCATAGCTGATCATTAAGAGTTGAAAAACAACAGGTCTGGGACAGGTGGCGGTTCCATAACCGCAGGCAGAACAGCTGAAACTGGAATAGCAGCAAGGCCAGGCGGACTGGGGACAGCAAGGAGTCACCACGGGCGGCAGTCCCGACGCATGGTCCTAGGGCCCAGGTCCTCCGAGAGAAAGAAAGAGAGAAGGAGAAAATTAGAGAGAGCCAAGATTTTCAAAATGTTCATAAATGACAAGCATGGTCAAATAATAATCAGGAATAAATCTCAGTTGGCTTTTCATAGCCGATCATTAAGAGTTGAAAACAGCAGGTCTGGGACAGGTAGGGGTTCCATAACCACAGGCAGAAGAGTTGAAACTGGAATAGCAGCAAGGCCAGGCGGACTGGGGGCAGCAAGGAGTCACCACGGCCGGTAGTCCCGACGTATGGTCCTAGGGCTCAGGTCCTCCGAGAGAAAGAGAGAAGGAGAAAATTAGAGAAAGCCAAGATTTTCAAAATGTTCATAAATGACAAGCATGGTCAAATAATAAATCAGGAATAAATCTCAGTTGGCTTTTCATAGCCGATCATTAAGAGTTGAAAACAGCAGGTCTGGGACAGGTAGGGGTTCCATAACCACAGGCAGAAGAGTTGAAACTGGAATAGCAGCAAGGCCAGGCGGACTGGGGGCAGCAAGGAGTCACCACGGCCGGTAGTCCCGACGTATGGTCCTAGGGCTCAGGTCCTCCGAGAGAAAGAGAGAAGGAGAAAATTAGAGAGAGCCAAGATTTTCAAAATGTTCATAAATGACAAGCATGGTCAAATAATAATCAGGAATAAATCTCAGTTGGCTTTTCATAGCCGATCATTAAGAGTTGAAAAAAGCAGGTCTGGGACAGGTAGGGGTTTCGTAACCGCAGGCAGAAACAGTTGAAACTGGAATAGCAGCAAGGCCGGGCGGACTGGGGACAGCAAGGTGTCAGCATGCCCGGTAGTCCTGACGTATGGTCCTAGGGCTCAGGTTCTCAGAGAGAAAGAGAGAACGAGAGAATTAGAGAGAGCATACTTAAATTCACACAGGACACTGGATAAGACAGGAGAAGTATTCCAGGTATAACCAACTGACCCTAGCCCCCCGACACATAAACTACTGCAGCATAAATACTGGAGGCTGCTAAGTTATTCTGCTAAGTTATAGCAGAACTGTATTCATCGTCAATAATACTGTAGCATATTTTTCAAAGGAGCTGCTATCGACAAGACAAACAAGCCATGCATTTGTAGCTGGGGCAAAAAAGACAAGACCTCAAAAGTCAAGGGATTGCAACACTATCGTGGTTGCAGGCTTTGGTGTGGGCTACAGCAAAGCCCTCATAATGTTGCATTTTCTCAATGTTTTCCGATCTGAGCTGACATCTCCCAAGATATCCTAAGCTATTTAGCCACAACAGCGTGGTAGGGATTCCAGAGGAGGACTCGTCAACAGGGTTCTTTGACACAACCAAGCAGCACACAGACAGCGGCCCTCTGTGATGGTTCCCGGTTATCCTGTTGATGCGCTGCTACCAAAACAAAACAACTGGAATTGCAGCCCCATGCAGGTCCATCTGCCTATCTGCTGTATGTCTGTTGTCCACTCATGTTAAACAGACACAGACTGTAACAGTGTGTCTGCGTGAGCTTAAACAGACGAGTGCTTGTATTGAGCTGACGCAGAGGGTCGCTTTTAACTCCAGTAACACCACTCATTTGCCATAACAGGCCTGTTCTAGAGAGAGTGATGTCATCAAAACGAGTCGGTCTCTTATCTCATCCCGGTCGCCTGCGGTGAGCACCTGGTCGCTTTCACAAAGGGAGCGGGTAGTTGTCAGGGGGTACACCATCATTTTGACAGATGTGAGTCTCTAACTGGAATTGGACAAACAATAAATATGCACACAAAGTATGTGGACACTTGCTCGTTGAACATCTCGTTCCAAAATCATGGGCATTAATAGGGAGTTGATCCCCCCCGTTGCTGCTACAGTATAACAGCCTCCACTCTCCTGGACAGGCTTTGCACTAGACGTTGGAACATTGCTGCAGGGACTTGCTTCCATCCAGCCACAAGAGCATTAGTGAGATCGGGCACTGATGTTGGGCGATTAGGCCTGGCTCTCAGTCTGTGTTCCCATTCATCCCAAAGTTGTTTGATGGTGTTGAGGTCAGGGCTCTGTGCAGGCCAGTCAAGTTATTCCACACCGATCAGTAACGGGTGTGGCTGAAACAGCTGAATCCACTAATTTGAAGGTGTGTCCACATACTTTTGGCCATGTAGTGTATCACGGCTCATCAAGGCTTTTTGGCTACATTGAAACAGGAGTAAAAAAAAAACTTAACAACCACTCTCTGTACAGCGCTGGACCATTGGCTGGTTTACAGTATGTTAGGCTGGTTTGTGCCAAGCCAGGTGCCATCTTGTCTCACCGTGGCGTCTAGCTTATGCACGGCGGGCTGGCTGATGATTGACTCTGTGTGGTCCAGACGTACGCTGTCCAGGTCTTTGTGGTGGAGTGTTTATGACTGGGCCCCTTCTGACTCATCATTCCTAATGATTATCTTAAGTGTTAGTACCCAGATAGGGCACCTCTGCCTACTGCCCAGATGAATCACAAGCAGGGCTGGAGTGTGTGTTTTGAGGACATGGGCCAAATAAGTATGTGTGTGTGTTGGGGTAAGGGGGGTTAGCAGTGTTTCCCCTGTATTAATTTAGCAGTAGTGCACCGCCGCCACAACAAAAAATGGATACATACATTTTTGAAATATATTTTCGGGATGGAAAAACGCTTTCAGTGAAAACTTAAATGACTAAAACCAGACAAAGTTTGGAGAAAAAAATTATTGACCTACACTACCGTTCAAAAGTTTTGGAACACAGGAGTGATGGTTGCTGATAATGGGCCTCTGTTCGCTTATGTAGATATTCCATTACAAATCAGCCGTTTACAGCTACAATAGTCATTTACAACATTAACAATGTCTACACTGTATTTCCGATCAATTTGATGTTATTTTAATGGACGAAAAAAATGTGCTTTTCTTTCAGAAACAAGGACATTTCTAAGTGACCCCAAAATTTTGAACGGTAGTGTATGTATATTTTTTATTATAGAATCTTTGAGAACTAGAAATCACCAAAATAAGGAGAATTGAAAATGATGAATTTAGGAGTATTTTTGGCCTGGCTGAATTACTGACAGGGAACATAGGGTACATACCAAGGGATGGGGTCCTCATTGGTTTTGTTACAATGTTTGAGCATAAGAACACAGAATTAGCCTTGACAAAAATGTGTAGAATTGCAGGAAATGAGCTTTCCCACTGCAAAATAGGGAAAACATTGAGGGTAGTGTGTGCGGGCGTACACACGCGAGTGCCAGCCAACTAGCCAGAGGAGCAAGTGCAGGAGGTTTACACTGCTCTACATTTATTTACATTTTTGTAATTTAGCAGTGGTTCCCAAACATTTTCACTTCCAGCATTGGGGAATGTCCTGCACATTTAGGGCATGCGCCACGTCTAATTGTATGTGAACAAGCAGTGTTCATGACACAAACTGTTCACATCCCTCTTGTTGGCGGAGAGAACATTTAGCAGGTTTAAAGCTTATATCCTGCAATTCTAAACATTTTGTCATGTCTAATGTGTATTTATGTGAATGACTCAAACATTACAGAAAAATCTATGGGCTAGTTGATCTAGACATGTCTGACAAGTTCTATGTAGCTCTCTAAGGTATGCAATGACTGTCTTGACGAGAGGAAAACTGATGACGCACTACACCATTTCAAAATAGTCTTTTTTGGGAACCACTGGTTTTTGACACCCACAGTTTGGGAACCACTGATTTAGCAGACACTCCTATCCAGAGTGACTTGCAGCTAATGCATTCATCTTAAAATAGCTAGGTGAGAGAACCACATATCACAGTCGTAGTGAGTACATTTTCCCTCTATAAAGAAGTTATCAGCAAAGTCAGTACTAGTAGGGAAAGAGGGGGGGGGGGGGGGGCATAAGACTGAGATTTCTTATTCAAAATTCTCTGGGCAGGGACTCTGTCCAAGCATCAGGGGGAAGCTGGTTCCACCATTGGGGTGCCAGGACAGAAAGGGGCTTTGACTGGGCTGAGCAGGAGCTGACCTCCTGTAGTGGTAGGATGGTCCAGAGTCCAGAGGGGGGAGAACAGAGTGCTCGTGTTGGGATGTAGGGTTTTAGCCCAACCTGAAAGTAGGGAGGTGAGTAGGGAGGGGCAGGTCACCTTGCTGCTCCGTAGGCAAGCACCATGGTATTGTAGTGGATGCGAGCTTCGACAGGAAGCAAATGCAGTGTATGGAGGAGCGGGTGACATGGAGAACTTGGGAAGGTTGAACACCAGACGAGCTGCGGCGTTCTAGAGTAAGTTGCAGGGGTTTGATGGCACAAGCGGGGAGCCCAGCCAACATCTAGTAGTAGTCCAGACGGCAGATGACGTCTCGCGGTGTCAAAGGCAGCGGATAGATCTAGGAGGATGAGAACAGAGGAGAGCGAGTCAGCTTTGGCAGAGCGGACAGTCTCCGTGACACAGAGGCGAGCAGTCTCGGTTGAGTGACCCGCCTTGACGCCTGACTGGCTAGGGTCAAGACGACCGTTCTGAGAGAGATAACGGGAGAGTTGGTCCGAGACAGCACGCTCAAGCACTGCTTTAAAAGGAAGGGCGGTGGTCCTAATAGCTTGAACGAACCATATCGCACGAACACGGAAAGACACACACAGACACTCACACTGACACCCTCAATCTGGACAAGCAGGGAGGGAGGGATGTATCTTGCACTTTAAAGTCCATCTGCAAGACGTTTGACCTCAAACCCAACCGCTCAACCTCCCAGCCCCCCTTCCCTTCTCTTCCCTTGTTTGAACAACCCAGCACAAAACACAAACGCCAGACGACATCGCTGCTCCAAACCTGTTTGTCAGTTAGCCGCATGTAACAAATCTAAATAATGAATGTTTGACCAAGGGGACGAGTCATACTGTCACACAGTCCCAAGCACACAGCCCCGGAGCCATGTCGTAGCATGTGATCCTCCGCTAGCTAGCATGAGCCCTTTATTTATTGAGCCCAACAGTGTCCTAGTGGGGCCAGCAGCCGGAGAGCAAAGCTGGGAGAGACAGAGGGAGATAGACAAGAGTGACAGCATGCAGATAGATAGCTACCTATTTATAGCCCAGGCCATCTGCAAAAGCTCCCTCTTGTCTTTGGTCATCCTGTTCCACAAAGGCTGGAGGGAGATTCCAGCAGCCGCCACATTCACTATTCATTCCAGGAGCCCGGCAGCCCCATATGGATCCGGCCCACTGCTGTGCCGAGCAGGGCTTGTTTTTCCCCGGATTGACATGGTAATGAAGTCCTGGTGCAATGGTCTGAAACTGAAAGAGACTGGGCCCAGCATAGAGCCCTGACTCCATTTATTTTTTCTCTCTCCTAATACACCATCCTTCTGTATGCTTCCTTCCAGACCAGTCTTTCACCCTCTCCTCTTTTCTCTCCCTTTCTCTCTCTCGGCAACCCAAATCATCTCAAATTTGGCCTCTTTATTGTGCCCGATCCCTCTCCTTCAATTCGTGAATGGATTCTCACACACCACAGCAATAGTCTTCTGAAAGATGTTCAACGTACACTTGTAGGCCTACATACAGCCAGGTTAAATGTAGAAATGTCCCCGAACCACAGGTCTAGGAACCGATTAACCTACCCCTAATCCGAGGATAAAATACGCATGCAGTCTACCATTTGGAGAAACTTCTTAGAGGAAATTGATAGTTGGGTACTCAGATGAATCATGGTCTAAAACACAAATATATTCTGGAAAATACAGAAAAGAACTCACACAGACACCCACACACATATTGGTATGGGGATCTGAGACTCCCAGCATTCTCGCTGCTCCTCTGTGAGAGGGCAGTGAGGTGAGATGCTATTGGACAAGCACACTCCACATCCCCTTTTACATCTCACATCCCCTTTTCCCTACTGTGGAACTGACGAATGGGAGGTGGGCAAAATGGATAAAACAGCCCTGTAGCCTCCCTAACAGTGTGGGTGACATCATGAAACATGGAACCCCAAGAGAAGCCAAAATCTTCATGGGCCCCACTGTGGAACTGACTGCAACCAGACCATCTCTGTCAGCTGCCCTTTATCCCCTTATCAGGTTCTCCTCCCATCCAACCAGATCTCAGAGGCCTTTGGAATTTCACTGCATCTCATTAGCATGGCATGAATAAGTAATGAGGATCATCTCTGTAGCAGGTTGGCATTTATTGGGATGACTCATGCACTAGAGGCAGCTCTGCAGGGTATTCGTTAGCTGGCACAGCCACAAAGTCATAAAATCAGAATTTGAACCTAACCTTAACCACACTGCTAACCTTATGCCTAACCCTAACCTTAAAAATGTTTACGATATATAGCCAATTTTGACTTTGCTGCTGGCCCATCTATTAGAAATCGCTCTGCCCTGCCTCCAAGACAAGATTATCCAAATAAACGTCAACCTGCATCTCTGTATAAGGCTGGGATGAAACTTTGTAACTTCAAACGCTGGTAATGAGAGCCACAACCTGTGTCTGTGTAGACATTGCACGCCCCTGAGCACCCAGACACAGCCATTGTCCTAATCAGCCCCCTGATGAGACAGCTGATGAATAAAAAGCCTAGACACCTGGGAAAATGACTTAAAATCCATGAATAAATCAATAAATACAATATGAGAATATGAATATACAATAAGGGATTAGCATCAGAGCTTTAGAGCAGAAGACACTGTCCAACCTCTGTACTAATCTGTGTCATCTGTACGATTGCCTATAGATCATGAAGCTCTAGAGAGAGCACAGTGGGGTATAGAGGGTTGTGTGGGGGGTACAATTCTTGTGCTACTGCAGTAGTCACCTTGGGAGACAGAGCCTTGGGCTAAGGCCAGCCTAGTTAGCCATGCATGCTGAGCAGGCCCTAACCTAATTAGCTGTCGTCCCAGTGTCAACAGTGCTGCGCTCTCTGATAAAAGACATGACAGTGGCCATTTTCTTTCACACGCTGATAAAGGGTACACATTGTCAGGGTAGAAAGGGACCTTCACCTCTACAATTTCTAGTTTTTGTGCCTGATGTTTGTGTGTTATCTGGGACTTAGCGATTAACGTTTAGCCATTTAGCATTACAGCTGTGCTTCGCTTTTTCGGATTTGATCAAAACAGTGCCTCACTTCACCACCCACATCTCAAGTGAGATCCAGTAAAGATTAACAGGAATTTCCTGCCTCTGTGACTACTTCTTTTTTGTCAAAGACTACAACAGGAAATCAAAGGGAAGTGAATCCAAGACAAATGTTGAGTTTTTGTGTGAACAGAACTCCAACTAACACATATAGCTTATGGAAATACTAAAATACCATCCACAACCCTATAAGAGGTTTAATAGATGCGAGGAAACATCCCCTCTTTAGTTTAGCCGGCAAAACATCCCTCTCATGAAGCTAATGCTGAGCGGATGTTGTGCATCTAGACACACTTCATGCCGTATAGGCTCCTATTTCATAGCAATATTTCCTTTCTCCGCGCAGATTGTGTCCCTCTTCAGATTCATTATGGGACAAACATTTGTACAAAGACCTCAATTAGAGCCAATCAAATATGTTCGCCTGGTGCTGACATCCAGGCAACGGTTGCTTTTAATGGGTGGAAAACCACTCCAGTAATTCCATTTATACGGATAAAACACTCTCACAAATAGATTACCTGCTACATGTGATCCCCCTTCTCTGTGAAATCATGGCACAGGGCCACATCCTCCCACTTACTCTAAGTCCATTAAAATACAGATGAGAGCGTTTTACTGCATGGGGGCCAGGAGCGACGCCTACCATCTAATCCACTAACAAATAAAAACATCTGTTGAATTACGTTTAATCGAGAGGAGCTAGTCTGGCACCAGCATTGGAGAAATGAAACAAAATTAGGCTTTATTTGGGGAAATATTTGGATTTCATTTGATTAAGCTCTGTTCAGTGTGCATAATTAGCTGATAAATATAGATTGCGATGGGGCTATCTTGGAGAATGCTTATGTTAGGTTTACTTTCAACCGTTCTGTTTGGCACTGGTACTTGTATTCGCCACATGGTTGTAAGCCTACATATGGTATGAATGCTTGTGAGAGTTGGTAGGAGCTGCAGAAACAGCTCAGACACTTCTTTCCATTTTAAAAAGTTTGGGAACTTTTAAAGTCAGTTCCTGAGCCAGTCTTTCGTAGACGCCTCTGCATGGCCAGCACAGCAGCACACCTGAAACACTCAATATCTCCAAAGCCAAGCACACAGTACTGCCCTGACAGCCGCTTCGTTCCACTATTTATTCAGAACGCGTCCTTTAAATGCCTGGTCTTGGCAAGAGAGCCTGAAACCCTGCACCTTAATTCCATTAGCCTGTTACTCCAATAAGGCCCAATAATCTAAGGCTAACAAGAACACAGACTTTCCCCCTGAAAACACATGGTTCGCTTATCCTCTCAGGAGCACTTTAATATCCCCATTAGCCTCCAAAATGTTGAGAGATTCTCCTGATATATAGGTAATGCCAAGCTACAGTAGTTTAGGCTAATGTGCAAAGATGGATGAAGATATGAAACACCTCAAAGTCATTCAAAAGATACTATCAGACAGTATACAATAATAAAGACAGCATAGCCCTGTGTAATAACAATGTAATTAGTATTTAATGTAGTACTCAACAATGTAATATATAAAACATTGACATTTCAGTAGTAGAGGGACAGAATATGCATATACTCAGCTTTCGTTAATAAAAAAAAGCATTGACATTTCAGTAGTAGAGGGACAGAATATGCATATACTTAAACCATATCAGTCTACGTTTGGAGCACAGCTTCCCACCATTGTGGGTCTGGTGCTGCATTTCAGTCCTCAAAGTGGGCTTAGCTATTGTGGATGAAAGACCAGAGTTTCACTTTAAATGGGGTTTAGCTATTGTGGCTCAAAAGACTGAATCTTCATTTCAAACGTGACTCAGCTCTACGGGGGGAGGGGGATTCTTTCAGCCCCTGATGCCCTTGGAGAGAGAGGGAGAGGGAGAGAGAGAGAGAGAGAGAGAGAGAGAGAGAGAGAGAGAGAGAGAGAGAGAGAGGGAGAGAGAGAGAGAGAGAGAGAGAGAGAGAGAGAGAGAGAGAGAGAGAGAGAGAGAGAGAGAGAGAGAGAGAGAGAGAGAGAGAGAGAGAGAGATCATTCCAAAGGGGAACGAGCATGAGAATGTGGGGGTGAGGGGGAGGGAGAAATAAGAGCCAAAGAGGATTAGGGGCCGTGAGACCTTTGTTGTTGTGATCAGTTAATAAAAGCACTGGTTCTCAATCACCCACCTGGCTACTTGAATGCGCTATGCCAGCACATTTGCTTACAGGCCATCTTGATGAAGCTTGTAGATGTTTCAGACATTTGTGAGTGTGTGAAACAAGTTCAATTTCGATTACTCGTTCGGTCTGTCACTTTGGGTAATGACTCATTAGGGGCGGAGGAAGATCCAATTAGACAACGTTTGTCGTAGACAGAGAGGAGCAACAGCCAATAGTGGACCACTCCACTTCCCATAAACGGGGCCGTAATCCACTCCCATATTCCCTTCTTTCGTCTTCCTCACGGATTTGATTAAGATCCCCTACTCTCCTCAGCATCGACTTGGACCTCTGCTTTCCTGCTAACCTGTTCTCAGGTGAACCATCAAGGACTCTGCAGCCGAGCATAGGACAGCAGCTTCACGTGGAGAGGACTGAGCTCACCTGATAACTACTTTTCAATCTCTGCCTCAGCTAGCGCCACACAGCAATATCAGTTAGTACCACACAGCTAGATCAGCTAGCGCCACACAGCTAGCTCTCGCCCTACCAGCCCAGCTACCTGCTTCGTGTTGCTTATTCCCACCAAGGTGGAAGAAAGGAAAGAGACTTGAGATTTGGTCAGCCACAGTCTAAGTTAACCTAGCTAGCTAAAAAAGAATGCACATTCTCTTCAGCTAACGGTGTGCTTGCTATAGCTAGGCTACTAACCCTCGAGGTGAATGCTAGCTATAACTAAACACCAGGACTAGCTGGCAACACAGTTAAGCATCGGCAAAGCACAAGACTAAAAGTAGCTCCTTCGCTAGCTTGCGGACATAGGCCCCAGACAGCTATCTGGTTTCTCATACACCCACAGTGTATTGCACTTCACCATCCCATCCTTCTCACCTCTGTTCTCATTCATGGGAACAAGCAGTAAGGAGGACGCGCGGGCCTTTAACTTCCCTTCCCCAGAGGTGAGGGATAGGAAGATTGGAGACTAATTCTGCCGCTCCCCTTCCTCAGGTCGCGCTGTCTAGCAGAAGTTTATCATCCTTGCAAAGTTTTCTTCCCTAGGGGACATGCGGCTGCGCTCCGTGTCCACCTATGCTCACTCAACTACAGGCCCATTGCTCTACATTCCCCCTGGACCACGTAGAATGAGGCTATCTGGGTTCAGCCTTAAGAGGTATCACCACTACATGGCTTAAGTGCACTGTCTCGAGGCTTATCCTAAAGAGTGGATTTCCCCCCTCCCAGTCGCCCTCCTAAACAGACACGATGTCAGGGGAATACAGGGGGAGAGAAGAATACCTTAAGTGTGGAGCACATCCTAGGAGGTTCTAGCCGGCCTTTATCCTATTAGAATCCACTAGACTAGTATAACCTTCTCGGGCTGATCACCAGTTCGCCATCCACTTGGCTAATTATGCTGCAGCGTGAATTCCACTCTATTCTATGATAGAGGGTTTTTGACTGGTGGGGTTCAGCCGGATGCCAAGTCGATGAGCAAGATCGACAATGACCACATCCTCACATACTTTTGCTTATAATCATAATATGACTAGTCTGCTTAATTGCTTACACATAACTTAAAATGGTCTAAAGTATAGGTCTACAAGTGTTTTCTATTTATCTATGTATCAGATGTCAGGACACAGAATTCTAGGCCTCAGGAACGGGCAATCCAGTCTTGAACTTGCTAAAATGCTGAATTTCACTCTCTGTACCCAAATTAGCTGATGTCTCACTGTTCTCATTGTTCATTTGAAAGTTATAGTTGAAGTCGGAAGTTTACATACAGCTTAGCCAAATACATTTAAACTCAGTTTTTCACAATTCCTGACATTTAATCATAGTAAAAATGACCTGTCTTAGGCCAGTTAGGATCACCACTTTATTTTAAGAATGTGAAATGTTAGAATAATAATACAGAGAATGATTTATTTCACCTTTTACTCCCAGTGGGTCAGACGTTTACATACACTCAATTAGTATTTGGTACAATTTCCTTTAAACTGTTTAACTTGGGCCAAACGTTTCAGGTAGCCTCCTTGCTCGCACACACTTTTTCAGTTCTGTCCACAAATTTTCTATAGGCTTGAGGTCAGGGCTTTGTGATGGCCACTCCAATACCTTGACTTTGTTGTCCTTAAGCCATTTTGCCACAACTTTGGAAGTATGCTTGGGGTCATTGTCCATTTGGAAGACCCATGTTGCTTCAATATAGGCACATAATTGTCCGTCCTCATGATGCCATCTATTTTGTGAAGTGCCCCAGTCCCTCCTGCAGCAAATCACCCCCACAACATGATGCTGCCACCCCTGTGCTTCATGGTTGGGACGGCATTCTTTGGCTTGCAAGACTCCCCCTTTTTCCTCCAAACATAACGATGGTCATTATGGCCAAACAGTTCTATTTTTGTTGCATCAGACCAGAGGACATTTCTCCAAAAAGTACGATCCTTGTCCCCAGATGCAGTTGCAAACCTTAGTCTGGCTTTTTTATGGCGGTTTGGAGCAGTGGCTTCTCCCTTGCTGAGCGGCCTTTCAGGTTATGTCGATATAGGACTCGTTTTACTGTGGATATAGATACTTTTGTACCTGTTTTCTCCAGCATCTTCACAAGGTCCTTTGCTGTTGTTCTGAGATTGATTTGCACTTTTCGCACCAAAGTACGTTCATCTCTAGGAGACAGAACGCGTTTCATTCCTGAGTGGTATGACGGCTGCGTGGTCCCATGGTGTTTATACTTGCGTACTATTGTTTGTACAGATGAACGTGGTACCTACAGGCATTTGGAAATTGCTCCCAAGGATGAACCAGACCAAGGTCTACATTGTTTTTTCTGAGGTCTTGGCTGATTTCTTTTGATTTTCCCATGATGTCAAGCAAAGAGGCACTGAGTTTGAAGGTAGGCTTTGAAATACATCCACAGGTACACCTCCAATTGACTCAAATGTGTAACGCTCATCCTCCTCCTCGTCTGAAGAGGAGCATGGATCGGACCAAAACGCAGCGTGGTTTGAATACATACTTGTTTATTTGCGAAAGACGAATACAGAAAAACTCTTAAACAAACTACAAAACAATAAACAACGTAAACAGACCTGAACTTGAGAACATAATAACATGAACGCACGAACAGGAAGGAACACAATGAATGAACGAAACGAACGAAAACAGTCCCGTGTGGCACAAACACTGACACAGGAACAATCACACACAAACAAACAGTGAGAACAGCCTACCTTAATATGGTTCTCAATCAGAGGAAACGTAAAACACCTGCCCCTGATTGAGAACCATATCAGGCTAATTGAAAATGAACCCAACATAGAAACACATAACATAGAATGCCCACCCAGCTCACGTCCTGACCAACTAAACAAGACTAAACATAGGAAATAAGGTCAGGAACGTGACAAAATTATGTCAATTAGCCTATCAGAAGCTTCTAAAGCCATTACATAATTTTTTTGAATTTTCCAAGCTGTTTAAAGGCACAGTCAACTTAGTGTATGTAAACTTCTGGCCCACTAGAATTGTGATACAGTGAATTATAAGTGAAATAATCTGTCTGTAAACAATTTTTGTAAAAATTACTTGTGTCATGCACAAAGTATATGTCCTAACCGACTTGCCAAAACTATAGTTTGTTTTAACAAGAAACGTGTGGAGTGGTTGAAAAACGAGTTTTAATGACTCCAACCTAAGTGTATGTAAACTTCCGACTTAAACTGTATATCAGTTTCATATCAACCAACGTCTGTAATGATACATGTTTACAAAATTCTGAACGACCATATAATCTTGGGAATTTAGAAGAATAATAGAAGAAGAATTTGCCTTTTGAGACATGCCTTTTTAGCCATGATCTACCACCATGCTTTTGGCCTTGGCTTTTTTAGCCTCTAGTGCTATTAGCCTTTGCATTTTTCCATGACCACTTGTACCACAAAGCTCCTTATTAAAACTTTTACTTTGACCAGATCCTGGAACTCAAGTTTCCTCTTTTACATTGCAAAGTCAACTTGCTACTGCAAAATGAACGCATACCGATTGCACTGATGACCCGCAAGCGCAACCACTCCCCACATCTAGTAAATTGACTTCCAAACTGTTAGATGGAATGGGCGCCCGTCACCTGTTCCATTAAAGCTTTAGCCACCATTGGGCACTACGCTTAGCGTTGTACTAATATGGAAGAGTGACTATGGGACCATTGGAACACATCTTGCATGCGCTTCCAAAGGTTATGCCTGTTACCGATCTTCCAATCGGTTCCCCTGCATATGCAGTCTTGCTATAACTGATACAAACATCTGGCCTCACTCATCGCCGTTGGCCTTTTCACCCATCGTCTTTCTCCTTCACGGAGGAAGAGCGTCTCCACTGCTTGTGTCCAGTATTTGCATTGCGCATCTACTTGTGCAGGACAAGAGCCCTACTAAAGAGCGATCCGATCTTTATCTCTTGGGCACCTCCCCATGCAGGGAGGCCTTTTTCTCTCTGGCGTTTGTCCCATTGGATAGTGGAAGGTATTATAATGACATACTGTATAGTAGCAAGGGTTTGACACCTCTGGAGGGCTTGAGGGCTCACTCCACCAGAGGTATTGATACATCATGGACATTAATAAAGGCATCTCTGTTCAAGAGATCTGTAATGCGGCATGTTGGGTTACCCCCATACCTTCATGAGGTTCTACCGACTGGACATCACTGCACCCTCGTTAGCGCATATGGTGCTTAGTGTCGGGACTTCTGAGGGTTGATCCTGTTAAGACTTGGCTTCGGAGAGTATATGAGTGCCACAGGAGTTGTCTCTATCCCCAAAGTGAGAGACTGAACGAGTAATTGAAAAAGAACTTAAGGTTACATAATGTAACCCCGGTTCTATGATATTATGAGTCAGGTCTCTCACCGCGTTACCCTTCACGCTTTGCGTAAGGAAGACAAGCGTACTTAGAAGTGAAGATGGGAGCGGACTACGGCTCTTTATAAGGGAAGTGGAGTGGTCAACTATTGGCCGTTGCTCCTGTCTGTCTACAACAGACGTTATGTGATTGGATCTTCCTATACTCCGCCTCTAACGAGGCGTTACCCAAAGTGGTGGACCTCACTCATCATATCATAGAACCGGGATTACATTAGGTAAAATCAGTTTGTCCCAAGTTGCATGTTCCCATGTAAAGGCATATTCAAATGGACTATGTTTGTGCTCATAATCAAAAAGGACTTTCATCATAGTCATGATATAGTGGGATGAAAAAAGTCATTTCAAAAAAGCGCTTTTCTCAGTCAATGCTCACAAAAAGGAATCAACTGGGAGATTTTACAGAGAAGCAGCCTAGAAATACAGGACCTAATAGAATATACAGTGTGTGGTACAGTATAATAATAATAATAATAATAATACATTTTATTTGGCGGACGCCATTCAGGGAACTCAAGGATACCATACATTAAAAGTAGGCCTACATAAAAGCAAGTGCAGTACTATAACAAATCCAAGAAACTTGGCACCTCAGGCTTTTACCAATGACCCTTAATTACCGCCCTCGCAATAACAATTCTAAGTACGTGTGGTAGGAGATGGAATAGGATGATGCAATGATTCAGCAGCGGTGTGTGTGTGTGTGTGTGTGTGTGTGTGTGTGTGTGTGTGTGTGTGTGTGTGTGTGTGTGTGTGTGTGTGTGTGTGTGTGTGTGTGTGTGTGTGTGTGTGTGTGTGTGTGTGTGTGTGTGTGTGTCTGTGTGTGTGTCTGTGTGTGTGTGTGTGCTTGTTCTCTATTCCTTGGTAGTAGGTCAAGTCAGTCACACAGTGAGGAGTGTGTTTCCTACATTAACTCTCTCTTCCCTCTGCGCTGTATAAATAGTGGACGATTGAGTAAGAATTACATGGCTGTGGGTGAAATCTAAAAGGAAGTGAGCCCCGGTGAAGGCATGAGATAGGGGTTAGGGAAGCGGACACTGTGTCTGGAGTGCGCAGTTACTGCAGAATCCAAGAAGTTGCAGGCTGATGTGGTATCACAAGTCAGTTTCAGGGCTCATGCACAACTCTCAATTCCCCCTTGGTGTAGAGAGGACCTTGGGACAGTATGGAATTGAAATGACACCAACATCGTATGTCATGACAGCGTTGTGTCTGAAATAACTTTACATAGACGAGCACACAACACTAATACAAAATGATTTGGGGAAAAAACACAAAAAAAACACCTGTCACACCAATGCACCGATGCATACGGGGAAATAAATTCCTATAGGCCTTTAACAACCAAGCACCCCTGTAGCCTCAATGCCACCATTATCACTATAGATCAGACTGTTGCCTTGGCTACAGATTAACCTTTCGCTCAAAGGACAGGGGATGAAAAAAGAGAGGAGCACTCCAACCCTTTTCATCCCCCAGAAGTGCCAGCTGTGTGCCAGGCGAGCGGGGTGAGGAGGCGGGGTACAGGGGACACAAGGAGGCGGGTAGGAGTGGATCTCTCCAGCCTGGGCTTTCTGGCTGTGACACAGTGAGCTACTGGTCCTTTGTCTCCCCTCCAATCTGTCCACATCACCCCCGAGCATCCTGTCTGCCTGCCTGTTTTGGGCTGTCTGTTGCCTGCTGCAGCCTCTCACATACTGTACAGTGCCTTCAGAAAGTATTCATACTGCTTGATTTATTACACATTTTATTGTTACAGCCTGTATTCAAAATGGATTCAATTAATAAAAAATCTCACCCATCAATATCCCATAACGACAAAGTAAGTTAAAAAAATATATATATAATATCTTTGCAAATTTATTGAAAATGAAATGCAGATATATCTAATTTACATAAGTATTCACGCCTCTTGTCACGTTCCTGACCTATTTCTGTTAGTTTTTTGTATGTGTTAGTTGGTCAGGACGTGAGTTTGGGTGGGCAGTCTATGTTTTCTGTTTCTATGTTGGTTTAAGGGTTGCCTGGTATGGCTCTCAATTAGAGGCAGGTGTTTGGCGTTTCCTCTAATTGAGAGTCATATTAAGGTAGGTTGTTTCACAGTGTTCGTTGTGGGTGGTTGTCTCCTGTGTCTGTGTCTATGTTACACCATACGGGACTGTTTCGTGCGTTCGTCATTTTGTGTAGTCATTTTTCCTGTTCGTGATTTCTTTGTGTTTCATGTAAGTTCGTCGTCCAGGTCTGTCTACATCGTTTTGTTGTTTTGTAATATATCAAGTGTTCTTCGTGTGTTTAGTTCGTCTTGTAAATAAATCATTATGTATTCACAACCCGCTGCGCCTTGGTCGAATCACTACTCCTCCTCTTCGGTTGAAGAGGAGGAGGAACACCGTTACACCTCTGAGTCAAACATGTTATAATCACCTTTGGGAGTGATTACAGATGTGTCTTTCTGGGTAAGTCTTTAAGAGCTTTGCACACCTGGATTGTACAATATTGACACATTATTATTTTAAAATTCTTAAAGATCTGTCAAGTTGGTTGTTCATCATTGCTAGACAGCCATCTTCATGTTTGAAGTTAAAACTGTAACTAAGCCACTAAGGAACATTCAATGTTGTCTTGGTAAGCAACTCCAGTGTATATTAGCCTTGTGTTTTAGGTTATTGTCCTACTGAAAGGGGATTTTGTCTCCCAGTGTCTGTTGGAAAGCAGACTGAATCAGATTTTCCTCAAGGATTTTGCCTGTGCTTAGCTCTATTAAATTTTTTATTACATTTGTTTATCATAAAAAAGACTCCCTAGTCCTTGCGGATGACAAACATACCCATAACATAATGCAGCCACCACCATGCTTGAAAACATAAAGAGTGATGTGTTGTATTTGCCCCAATCATAATGCGTTGTATTCAGGACATAAAGTTAATTTCTTTGCCATTTCTTTTGCAGTTTTACTTTAGTGCCTTGTTGCAAACAGGAAGCATGTTTTGGAATATTTCTATTCTGTACAGGCTTCCTTTTCACTCTGTCATTTAGGTTGGTATTGTGGAGTAACTACAATGTAGTTGTAGTTGTAACTGTTTTAAAGTCACCATTGGCCTCATGGTGAAATCCCTGAGCGGTTATCTTCCTCTCCGGCAACTGAGTTAGGAAGGACGCCTGTATCTTTGTAGTGACTGGGTGTATTGAT
Source organism: Salvelinus fontinalis (assembly GCF_029448725.1). Classification (NCBI taxonomy): domain Eukaryota; kingdom Metazoa; phylum Chordata; class Actinopteri; order Salmoniformes; family Salmonidae; genus Salvelinus; species Salvelinus fontinalis. The sequence goes on along the minus strand of NC_074680.1, from coordinate 8,335,457 downwards.
ACACCATCCAAAGTGTAATTAATAATTTCACCATGCTCAATGTCATTGTCTGTTTTTTTGTTTTTTTACCCATCTACCAATAGGAGCCCTTCTTTGCGAGGCATTGGAAAACCTCCCTGGTCTTTGTGGTTGAATCTGTGTTTGAAATTCACTACTCAACTGAGGGACCTTGCAGATAATTGCATGTGTGGGATACAGAGATGAGGTAGTCATTACAAAATCATGTTAAACACTATTATTGCACACAGAGTGAGTCCATACAACTGATGTGACTTGTTAAGCTCATTTTGACTCCTGAACTTATTTAGGCTTGCCATAACAAAAGGTTTGAACAGTTATTGACTCAAGACATTTCAGCTTTTATGAAGTGTGTAGACCAGTGACCCCAAAAAATTCTCTATTTAATAAATGTTTAATTCAAGGCTTTAACACCATAAAATGTGGAAAAAGTCAAGGGGTGTGAATACTTTCTGAAGGCACTGTATCAATTGGGTGATCAGACAGAGACAGATGGGATGGCCAGTGAGAGGAGGCAGGGATTGGGACGGGACAGCACTCTGTTCCAAACCAGGGAGTGTTTGTCTGTCAGATTGGAGCTACTGTTGCGTCTCGGTCACTGTAGTAGGGTGACAGCCCAAACACTTGAATTTTCTGTATGTAGTCTAATTATCATTCTATCACACTATACATTTCACATATACTGAATACAAATATAAACACAACATGCGACAATTTGTAAGATTTTACTGAGTTACAGTTTTAAGGAAATCAGTCAATTGAAATAAATTCATGAGGCCCTAATCTATGGATTTCACATGACTGGGAATACAAATACACATCTGATGGTCACAGATACCTTTAAAAAAAGGTAGGGGTGTGGATCAGAAAACCAGTCAGTATCTGGTGTGACCAACATTTGCCTCATGCAGCGCAACATCTCCTTCGTAAAGAGTTGATCAGGCTGTTGATTGTAGCCTGTGGAATGTTGTCCTACTCATCTTCAATGGCTGTGTGAAGTTGCTGATATTGACGGGAACTGGAACATGCTGTCATACATGTCGATCCAGAGCATCCCAAATATGCTCAATGGTTATGTCTGGTGAGTATGCAGGCCATAGATGAACTGGGACATTTTCAGCTTTCAGGAAATGTGTACAGATCCTTGCGACATGGGGCCGTGCATTATCATGCTGAAACATAAGGTGATGGCGGCAGATGAATGGCACGACAATGGTATGTGGCACCCCTTAGTGGATTTGGCTATTTCAGCCATACCCGTTGCTGACAGGTGTATCAAATTGAGCACATAGCCATGCAATCTCCATAGACAAACATTGGCAGTAGAATGTCCCATATAAATTGCGTATAAATAGTCTATACTCGGTAGCAACACTCACTACCGAGTTCCAAACTGCCTCTGGAAGCTACTTCAGCATAATAGGTTACCGTGGCCGAGCAGCCGCAAACAAGCCAAAGATCACCATGCGCAATGCCAAGCGTCGGCTGGAGTGCTGTAAAGCTCGCCACCATTGGACACCGGAGCAGTGGAAACGCGTTCTCTGGAGTGATGAATCATGCTTCAACATCTCGCAGTCCGACAGACGAATCTGGGTTTGATGGATGCCAGGAGAACACTACCTGCCCTAATGTGTAGTGCCAACTGTAAAGTTTGGTGGAGGAGGAATAAAGGTCTGGGGCTGTTTTTCATGGTTCGGGCTAGGCCCCTTAGTTCCAATGAAGGGAAATCTTAAAATTACAGCATACAATTATATTCAAGCCGATTCTTTGCTTCCAACTTTGTGGCAACAGTTTGGGGAAGAACCTTTCCTGTTTCAGCATTACAATGCCCCCGAGCACAAAGCGAGATCTATAAATAAATGGTTTGTCGAGATCGGTGTGGAAGAACTTTAATGGCCTAAACCCCATCAAATACCTTTGGGATGAATTGGAAGGCCAACTGCGAGCCAGGCCTAATCACCCAACATCAGAGCCCGACCTCACTAATGCTTTGTGGCTGAATCCCCGCAAAAATGTTTCAACATCTAGAGGAAAGCCTTGCCAGAAGAGTGGAGGCTGTTATAGCAGCAAAGGTGGACCATTTCCATATTTATGCCCATGATTTTGGAATGAGGTGTTCGACAAGCATGTGTCCACATACTTTTGTGGATCTCTGTGCATTCAAATTTCCATAGATAAAATGCAAATGTTTGCATTGTCCATAGGCTATGCCTGCCCATACCATAACCCCACCGCCACCATGGGGCACACAGCAAACCGCTCACCCACACAACGCCATACACGTGGTATGCAGTTGTGAGGCCGGTTGGACGTACTGCCAAATTCTCTAAAAAGACATTGGAGGTGGCTTATGGTAGAGAAATAATAATTAAATTATCTGGCAACAGCTATGGTGTACATTCTTGCAGTCAGCATCCCAACTGCACACTCCCTCAAAACCTGACACATCTGTGGCATTGTGATGTGTGACAAAACTGCACATTTTAGGTTTGCCTTTTATTGTGCCCAGCACAAGGTGCACCTGTGTAATGATCATGCTGTTCAATCAGCTTCTTGATATGCCACACCTTTCAGGTGGATGGATTATCTTGGCAAAGGAGAAATGCCCACTAACAGGGATGTAAACTAATTTGTGCACAACATTTGAGAGAAATAAGCTTTTTGTTCATATGGAAATGTGTGTGATTTTTTTTTTCAGCTCTTGAAAAAAGGGACCGACACTTTACATGTTGCATTGAAATTTTTGTTCAGTGTATAGTGTTTTTGTATAGGAAATTAACTTTCATTTTGTCAAATATATTTGTATATATATATATTTACACTGAGCGTAAAAACATTAAGAACACCTTCCTAATATTGAGTCGAAGTTGGCTGGATGTCCTTTGGGTGGTAGACTATTCTTGATACACATGGGAAACTTAGATATTTGTCTTGCCCATTCACCATCTGAATGGCACACATACCCAATCCATGTCTCAATTGTCTCAAGGCTTAAAAATCCTTATTTAACCTGTCTCCTCCCCCTTCATCTACACTGATTGAAGTGGATTTAACAAGTGACATCAATAGGGATCATAGCCTTCACTTGGATTCACCTGGTCGTGGTTGTACACTCAGTGTATAATATACATTTTCCTCACCTTTTCATGTGGTTTATAATGTCCCCAATGCATGTGTGAGCTCCAAGCTCTAGCCATTAGCAAAATAGCCCCGATATCTGAATTTCAGAGTTATGCACCAAGTTGTTATAATGTAACAGACTGACTTCCGGTGACACCCTATTCTTTCAAGACTAACAATAGGAAAACACGAAGCCCCGCCCATGCAGTCGATGTTGCTACAAGAGTCGTGCGCCACACTACTGCACGCGACAGGCGTGTGGTACCCTCTCAATCGACAGCAAAGCACTATGCGGTACCCTCTCAATCGACAACAAAGCATTACGCTTACATACCGAATAGAGCGGACAGAAATGTAAACTTCGCTGCGAACCGGTGCCCTTGGACTGGATGCTATTCTTCAGTAAGCGAAAGGGAGGCAGAACTCGCTCAAACCGAAATTGAGAAATAATGTTGCATAGGCTCAGTTCTTACCATAATCGGATGATGAGGATAATAGAAGGGATGAATTATATGTTTTTGACAAAACGGTGGCGTGTTAGATAAAAACGCGATATTGATGGCACTTTGTAGGCTGATGTTAAGATTTATCTTATTTGTTTTCTGAAACGCGTTTAGCGTAAGGTTTGTCTGCAAGTTTTTCTTCAAACTAAATAGGCTATAATAACCTATGTATTCCTGTGTTATTAGCACTGCTAATAAATAGGCTAACGGTTTATTTAAACCGGAGGCTGCCCGTTTTCTTTTACAACTAAACGCACACATCTTAGATTCTTGCGATGGGAATAACACTTATTTAATCAATAGTAGATAGACAAAACATAATCTGAAACAACAAATGGACTCTATGTCCGCACAATATTCATAGAATAAAATGTACAGGGAGAGTCAAATAGCGATCACTTTGTTGCACATGGTTGGCAGTCAGGGACGTGCAACTGCAGAAAACGGGATCAACAGTTGAAGTAGGAGGCGCAGACATTCTGACGCCGGCCTATGGGGCTCACTTCAACTAGTTGGCAGTTCTGCATTGTTTTCTGGACCTTATCTTTTCAACCTAAACTAAATCGTTTTGTGACCGGAAAAGGGGGGAGTGGTTGAAGCTTTTATTTGTTTTTTAAAAAGAATTTCGTTCTAGTTCAGTTCCCCTGAGAGGATGGCAATTGTCATATGGTTGAGGAGGTTAAAGGATAGTTTAAAGTTATGTTGATATCAAGTTTCAAGAGTAAAAACTACCCAAATGTATCTCCTCTATTTGGGTAGGCTATTGACAATGCACTGAGCAAATCAATACTAGGTTAGAATAGTAATAAACAGGAAACAGTTTTTTTGCAACAATTTTTAATTGAATTTATATACGTTTTTATATTGTTTTTATTTTGCATATCAACCACAGAATGCTTTGAAAACTAAAACGTGTCCAAATTCCTCACTTGGTTATGCTGGCAGCCAGTCCTTTTCTTGTTCTTTTCACAAACCGAAGATGGAAGACACTTTCCCAACTCCAATGTAATTTATGAAATGCTTAATCGATGCAGGTGTACGGGCCCCGGATTGCTGGAGGACAGAGGTGACGAATTAAACTCCGATCTCTCACTGTTCTGTCCCATTTATCAGCTGAGACCTCGTGCTGACTACAGCCCCGGTCGCCATAGCAGCCGCCTGAGCGGCGCGGTGAGGACTGGCTGGAGGGCTGCTGTGAATGGGTGACGTCACGTAGCTGGCGCCAAAGAGTCTGCTCTGCGAAGAGCATGAGCTCGCGGTGCTGTTCAGTAGGCCTATTGCCGCTCGCTTGGTGCCAATTCATCACTTGTCATGGATCAGTCAGGGTGTCATGTGAAATGTACACAGCTGTGAGAACGAAAAAAAGAGGAGAGAAAATGGACAAATCCGATTGCACCAGATGTGGACATGACTGAATACTGCACTGTTGTGGAGAGATGGCAAGTTAAGCATTTCACTGTGCGTGTGCATGTGACAATAAAACTTGAACTTGAGTGCAAGAATTCCACATCTCGTCGGAAAATGCATAAAGGCTTGTGAAATATTCGAAGTTGTCTGGTGGCTGCAAAAGCAAAACTGCATAATGTACGTAAATTGCTGCCCAAACATTTAATAGCCTCTTTTTATTCAAGTGTTGGCAATATAATTTCCAGACATATTTGGTGGTGGGGGGGGGGGCTATATCCATTGGTTTGTATAACATTTGTTATTGCACATGAGAGCTCAGTCTTGTACGCAGAGGACAGACTACTATCCAAACATCAGAATCAAATGCGCAGTACTTGCTAGGACTGCATTTGGTGTTGAATTGCATTTTCTGCAAGATTATATAGGCATATTGGTGGATATACAGCACTTTTCTCCCAAATCTCATTTTGGGTCGTTTTTGCAATATTTATTAGATTCGGAATATTATATCCCAAAACATAATTTTAGCAGCTGTGCACAAGGATAAGAAACACATTCTGATTCATTATAGAAAACGAATAGACTTCAGTAAACTACACATTTTAATCCACAAATCGAAACGACCACCCGCTGCAGTCCACAACAGCCCCAGTGCAATTAGTTTGTGCCGCATCACTCCGCGAGCTTTGGAGCCCTGTGCCGGGCACCAGTTGAAGAATGCAGCCGCTTGTAGCCTCATTAATACAGAACAATGCTACTGTAGCCTAAACATTTTGCAACCAAAGGATCTGTTGTTCAGTCAGTGTTTTGCATTATTGCCATTCCTGGATACCATCCTGACGAAATGTGTTCTAGGTATTATTGAGGACCTTAAGCACAGTGTCCATTCAGACGTCATCCAAGTGGCCCTATACACACTGTGACAGTCACTCTGGCCAGTGAGCACATATGTCTCACAGTAATGTGCACAATCATACACCCTCTTGTCTTATTTCAAATATTCCCTATTGTGCAGAATCCATCTTTTCCTACTGATCCAGTGTGTGAGCAAGCATGCCATATATGCTCGGTCCGGGTCTGGTTTAATGACCCATTCAAAGTTCAGTTTAATGACCCATTCAAAGTTCACATTTCTGTTAGCACCATCTTATACATGCATGGTCCATGTGTTCATTCAACATCTGATGTCATGCCCTGAGATTTGTAATTGACAATTCCTACAATCAGAATTTCTTCATCTTTAAAAATATAACATTCTTATAGGCTATCCATCACTTCAAATAAGAGATAATGATCCAATTAATCACACGGTTGTAGCGTTATGTTGACAGTGACGGAACGCGTGTGAGAGAGGAAGGAATGCGTGTGAGAGAGACATCGAGCTCTTCTAATCTTGACTATAAACCACGATATTGTGACAATTAGAGCGTATCAGCACCTTCACCATTATAAATCTGGATGCATTTTTGCGCATTTTTCACATGGATACAAATCATTATAAGATGTTGTATTTTAGTATTCTTGCGTTAAATCCTTCAGAAGAGCTTTGTTAACATTCCACCCTTTATTTTACATTTAATTAAAGTCATCAGAAAAATGCACGCTAGAGCTTCACAAGCTCGTGATGCCAAATTACGAATCATCAGAAACAGGTAAGGGCTCAATTTTCCAAATTGCCCACCGGAGCTGAAGAGCTCTCACGGTGCCACCTTCAACATGCGTTTTCACTGGCTGAGAACACGGAAGAAAAAGGAGGGACCAGACTGTGAGGCAGTCTTAACCAATGGTAGGACACGAGGAGGGGGGATTGACGTAACCTACTCATCCAATCAGCACAAACAAAACCCCTGCGTTGCAAACCCAGCCTGCTGGCTATATAAGCGACAATGTCAGCTGGTAAATCCAGTCCGTTCGCTCACCGACCCGTCTGCGAAGGAACAAAACGAATACTAAAACCAACCTCTTAACGAAAACACCGAACGTCTCGCACCAAGTCTCAACATGAAAGCAATAAGCCCAGTAAGATCTTTCCGGAAAAACAGCGCGAATCTGTCTGAACATAGTCTGGGAATCTCTCGGAGCAAGACTCCGGTGGATGATCCATTAAGCCTGCTTTACAACATGAACGACTGCTACTCCAAGCTGAAGGAGCTCGTGCCCAGCATCCCTCAAAACAAAAACGTGAGTAAGATGGAAATCCTGCAGCATGTCATCGACTATATTCTGGACCTGCAGATCGCACTTGACTCCAATGTCGCAATAACGAGCCTCCATCACCCGCGACCGGGGCAAGCGACATCCAGGACTCCCCTGACAACTCTCAATACAGATATCAGCATCTTGTCATTACAGGTAAGGATATTGTCTGAAATATCAGAAGAATATGAAAATAAACAAAGACGCTACATTCGCTTGGGTCTATTTTAGCTATTGGTCTGCGCATTTTGAGTGCGTTTACTATGCGCAATTGTGGTCTATTGTGAAATTACACCATTTGCTCTACAAAAGGCATGGTATCCATTATCAATATTGCGAGGGTAGGCATTTGTATGTGTAATCGCAATAATACCATGTATTTGACTGCGGCGGTGCTAATGAATATATGTTTGTTTTTCAGTCTCCGGAGTTCCCATCAGAGCTGATAACAGATGACAGCAGGAATCTTCATCGTTAAAGCCGTAGGTACGCTGTGTTCTATACCCTGTCTGTACTATTATGTCCGGGGTTTGCTTGTCTATTTGCCCACAGCCTGTTGTGGCAGAATACAACGAAATTGAAAGTGGGTGCATATTTCTGACAGTAGGCTAATCATTCTCTCGTTGTTAATTGGTTCACTATTTGAACGGAATGTAATTGCAAAGATTTTTGCTGTGCTGTCTAGGCAAATTCTTTGTTATTATGTTATAAGGCAGCTACGCTCATCTTTAATATAAAATAAATGGTGGTCTGGATTACTACTAAATGTCTATACATAATTGGTGCAAGAAGAGGCTAGGCCCCTCTGAACTGCAATATCGGCGGATTCTCTCCCAGATAGTAAGCTGAAGTTGAATGAGAAAGTGCCCTATGCCGCGCTAGTGTGTGTGTACATCTGGAGCCCAGGGTTTGCTCAGTATTTGAGTGTTTGGTTAAATGTTAAAACTGCGGCTTCCTCCCTGGCGCCAGTCTGTCCGGATCTCTGGCCTGTTTGCAGTTTCTAAACACGCCTCTTTCTCAATCTTTTGCAGGTGTTTGGTTAAGACACAAAACACACAGGACCTGGGAACCGGACTTTTTTTCCTAAATTTTTGTCCTCGGGTTCTGGATTTTCTTCAATTGAATCAAGAGACTTTGCTTATAAAGGACAATCTATGTGATGTGTTTTCAGTTCGGACACTCATATTATTTAACTAAGACTTGTTTTGGTCCTTTCTTGAAATGGAAGGCGCGCTATACTCCCTGCACGGGGAGAAAAACAAATAAGAGATTGTCACAAGGATTTCCTCTTATCGCCCATGAAGTCTTCGCTTTTTTTCCGGAATTGGAGAGTGAATAGAAGAGAACTTGGTTAGTTACTGTATATAGTTTAGTCTGTCTTGTCAGAATTGTTACTCTTCTTCGCACATGGACTGGACGTTGTAAAAAAAACAAAAGGAACGCGCGAAACCTTGTGCACTCTGAGTTTTATCTTGTATAGTTGCAGGAATTGCACATTTCTGCAAAGGTGTAATGCTGTACTTATGCTGAAACTTTTTATAAAAGTAATAATGTAAATTGTAACGTTTTATACAAAAAAATAAACAAATCAAATGCATTATTTGAGCATGTCTCCCTGCTGTATGGAAACTTGTAGCCTATAGACAGACGTTCTTGAGACTGGAGTTACAAAAGGTAAAGTCTGACGCAATGTTTTGGCTGAAAATGGTTCTGCAATGCTAGTTTGTCATGATCATCTACAATCCCAAAATGAGTTTCAATTCCCGTGCGTGAAAGTGCATTAACCAGCCCATGTGGTGGTAATGAAGTCAATGTAGTGGGAATGTCAATCTTTCATGACAGTTGTGTCAACTGAATGATTAAATGTAAAGAATGGTGAAACATTGTTGAGTGTCATTTCTTAGGGGCTATACCATTCTCATTGACTAAGTTCGTCATTTACAGTGACATTGCTCAAATTCACACAACGCTCTCACCACGTTTGCCTCTTCAACTCCTGAACATCTTGACAGTGTTCAGGAATTGAGACCTAATTCAACCTCTACCCAATCAGTGCGTGTTAACTCCCAGGGTGTAAGCATATAGGACACTGGGAATAAATGTGATTCTCACCTGTGCACAATCACAGAACATCTCTTATTGACAATATGATTCTGCATTCATCTGCTACTCACAAAGCTGTTAACTTCTAAAAAAAAATAAACACTTCAAAACTAATTGTCATTTTTAAATGGCCTGCCAGTGCTGATCAACGTACTCTTCTGTCAAAGAAACACCGACCCATAGTGCTACATTTCAGGATGTCTGTGTTGGGACAGTCAATATGAAAATAATTAGATTCTGCATTTGTTGGTTTTGTCTGACCGTGCAATGACAACAGTAAGGCGACCTACCTGGACAATGCTCTATGCGCAAGCCTAAACTATTGCTTTTAAAGCAGCACATTGTTCCACTTCTACAGGCTCACCATTTCCCCACAAATGGGAAAGCTTAAGTTCCTTTACACAGAGTATACTCTCAATTGTGTCCAACATACGACGGGAAGTGCTTAGAATCGGCATTATGTCATAACTAATTTGGCCTTCTAAACTTTTCCCACAAGTGAAAGTTCATGCCCACGGTTCAGTGATGCTGCTGGCTAGGATGTCTGTCTTTGGCCTAATGTGGGTTTGTATGGAGAATCTGCCACCTACTGGTGAAAATAAAGTCTAGCTGACACCAGCTAATGCATTTGTGTTTTAACCCTTTCTATATGGCAGGGTTTTCCAAAGTCAGTCCTGGGCCCCCCCCCCCTGTGTGCAAGTTAATTTTTTTGCCCTAGCACTACAGTTGATTCAAAATGTGTATTGCTAGGGCAAAAACCACAATGTGCACCCAGGGGAGGCCCCAGGAAACCCTGCTATGTGGGAGTATTGGAAATTAATGAGATTTTTTTGAACAACAAACAAGTCTATCTTGAGCTCATAGGAAAAGTAGAGTTCAAGGGATGGGAAGCATGTTATGAAAAAATGCACCTGACAGCCAAGATGTTTCTTTTTTCACATTGCACCCTGAGACATATCAGTAGTGCATGGAACACACTTCTTCATACCACAGAAACAGAGGTTTACCACACTGTTCATAGATTTTAAATCTTTAATTACAGCACAAAACATCAGCAGATTGAAAGGTCTTTATGCCAAACAGTCACAAATATGGAAAAAAGGTGGCACAATATGAATTCACAGCAATACTACACCAATTAACTCATGTTTTCACTGGTAGCCTACTTGATAACTACAATTGAGGAAAATGTAGTTTAAGCACAGCCAATTCTGATTTTTAGTAACCTATAATGAAGTACAGTATACAACATCGCACCAACATACACCACTACCACACCAAAAGACAACATTCATACGGACACACAATCACTCCACAATTCACTACCATTTTCCAACAGCAAAACAGAACATGACAGCACAACACCTAACTGAATTACAGGGAAATTTAAATTTGACTTATTCCATATTAGTCTGACGTCATTAACTTTCAAATTATTTCACAAAATGTATCCTGAGTTCTTGATGTATTTTTGGTTTGTCTACAAGCCAGGACATTTTTTTACCAACCCACATTATTTAATATTTTGATGATTGGCAAACAAGGTGATCTTCGTTTTAATCCATGCTTATTTTGGTTGAATGCAGTAACATTTTCGGTCAAATGGTCTAACAACCTTCAATATTAAAAAAATTAAATAGCAGAGTAATAGGCCTGTTTTTATTGGCATCTATATCAATGTAACAGATTTGTAATGACCTTCATTTTGTAGAAGCACATCAAGCAACGTCTACGGGACCTCAAAGGCCTGGACATTCTCACAGGACACTCTCCCTCTCATCCTCCAGAATAATGGCATCAGGGGCCCCTGTGCGTCCCTCGAGGGCCTCCCCGGTGCTCAGGGCCCTTTTGAGGATGATCCCACGCAGGTTCTGGTTGTGGATGGGCCCCGTGGTTGAGGCAGTGCTGGAGCCTGGGGTGGAGCTCTCTGTGTCTTGGTTGTCTTGGCTGGTGTTGGTGGTGGCAGCGTTGTTGCTGCTGTTGTTGTTGAGTGTGGCGGTGCTGGAGGCGTGGTTGAGGTTGCTCATGGACAAGCTGGTGGGGAACCAGGTTTCGTCGGGGCTGGAGGCCATTAGGCTGCCCTCGGACGGGGCCTCGGAGCAGATGGACATGCGGGCGATGGTGGAATCCTGGAGTCCACTCAAACTGCTGGACAGCAGGCTCCTCTTCTTTACCAGACCTTCTAGCTCCAGCTCTATCAGGTTTGTTCTATTAACCTCTTCGGCTTCCTCTAGGGAGTGGTCCGAGGAGCTCTCACCAGACCTCACCCCAGAGTCAGACGAGTCCTTCTTGTCCTGGACAATGTCGGATGTCGCTTGGGCGCCCCCCTCCTTCCCTTCTTCCTGGAGCAGAGGGGTGTTGTCTGACTCCTCGTCACTGGGGACTTTGTGGTATCGAGGCCCTGCTCCCTTCACCTTGGAGCCCCCTGCTTTGGAGGAGCTGGAATACAGCTTCTCGTCCTCTTCACTGATGGGGTCCAGGGGGGCATCTGTATCGACCGCATCCGTAGCTTTAGCCCCTCTCTTGATGGGGAAAGAGGGCTTGCGTCCCTCCTGCTCGGCCCCGTCTTTGGCCTTTTCCTCTGGGTCTCGGGCCTCTCGGCTCTGGAGGAACTGGCCCGGGTGGGGCTGGACGGGCTTCTCTCCCCCGCTTCCGGCCACGTCCAGCTGGGTCATCTGGGTGATGTACTCGCGGTAGGCGTCGCGGTACTCTGCCTGCTGCTTGTCCGTCAGCTTGCAGATATCGTTGGACGACTCCTGGGAGTTGAGGCTGGACATGCTGGGGGTGCGGTGGGTGGCCGCCTGGGGGAGGGGTGGGGAGAAGAGGGGAACGTGCGGTATAAAGGTTTGTGTTATGGTTGAGGGGGGAACGGGATGCATCATGGACGTTATTGGTTTGGGTGAAGGGGTGAGAAAGCACAATCTCATGAGGTTTGTGGTCATGGTGGTGCTGTTTGAATTTACAATGCTTTATTTACAAGCAAACAGCACTGCAAGCCACCAATGAACTAGTAATGACAGGAGAAAACTGACAGCCATGCTAGAGAAGAAGTTTATGTTTGCGTATATGTTAGCATGTTGGCGGTTGAGAGCAGAGAGGGCAAAAATAACAGCTTTTCTAACACCTTTCCTTGCCTTTTGGTGGTGTGAGTCTGCATGTGTGTTTGTGATCCGCCACGTCAACTTCCTCAACCAGGGGAGGTGAAAACTGCCATGATCTCACCCAAATCCACATGCTAATTTAGCTCTGATGAGTTCAATGACTGCTTGTGTAAGTGTATACAGTGCCTAGTGAAAGTCTACACACCCATTGCACAGTTCACATCTTGCTGCCTTAAATGTTTATCTAAAATGGGATTAAACTGGATATTTTCCCTACAGATCTACACAACCTTCTCCAAATTTTCAAAGTAAAATAAAATTATAGAACATTTTCCAAATTGATTTGATTGTTGATGTCTTCACACCCCAGAGTTAATACTTGGTGAAAGTACCTTTGGCAGCCATTACAGATGTGAATCATTTTTAATAAGATTCTACCAACATTTATGGCAACACATATATATATATATAAAAAGTATGTGGACACCCCTTCAAATTAGTGGCTTCGGCTATTTCAGCCACAACCGTTGCTGACAGGTGTATAACTTTGAGCACACCGCCATGCAATCTCCATAGACAAACACTGGCAGTAGAATGGCCTTACTGAAGAGCTCTGTGACTTTCAACGTGGCACCGTCATAGGATGCAACATTTCCAACAAGTCAGTTTGTCAAATTTCGGCCCTGATAGAGCTGCCCCGGTCAACTGTAAGTGCTGTTATTTTGAAGTGGAAACGTCTAGAAGCAACAATGGCTCGGCTCAGCCGCGAAGTGTTAGGCCACACAAGCTCACAGGACATGACCGCCGAGTGCTGAAAATAAAGCATTTTGGTCATATAGTGTAATCTTTCAAAAAAGCTGCGGTAGCAAGGATTATCCACACATACTGAGCAGCTCATGTTATAGACAGAATTGTGCTACATGGCAGACCAATCCGAACTCATCTCTCGGCATGTCCAGCACACCCATTATCTCAGCCAATCATGGCTAGCGGGTAGGTTCCTGTCTATTTCCGTGGCTAAACCAACTAGGCTCATAATTTAACAATTGTATTCGTATTTACAGTTGGCATACACCTTTGTTATTAAAGCACATGAAAGTTCACATGTTCCAGAAGGCATTTCTGCCAAAAAACGCATGTTGATTAAAAAAATTAAACATTGAAATGCCTCTCCTGTGAAGTAGGGACATATGCCTAGCTACTTGAAACGGGTCACAAATAAAGATTTATTGATTGCATATGTCGTCACACCTCAAATCAATACTTGGTGGAAGCACCTTTGGTAATCATTACAACTGTTAATACTTTTTGAATAAGATTCTACCAACCTTACACAACTCTTAGTGCAACATAATCCATTGTTTTTGTCAAAATTGCTCAAGCACAGTACATTTGGTTGAGAATCATTGATGGACAGCAATATTCAAACCTTGTCTCTGATTTTCAAGCAGATTTAAGTCAGGACTGAGACTGGGCCATTCAGGAACACTGAATACCTCTTGAAGTCATTCTGGTGTCTTAGGCATTCAAATGTGTGCAATCGCTGAAAAAAAATAAACTCTATCCCAGCTTTTTACCTTTGCTCTATTAATTTTTATTTTGATCCTGACAAACTCCCCAATCCCTAAAAGTGACAAGCATACACATAACATGATGCTGCCACCACAATACTTGAAAATACAAAATGGATCAACAACATTACATTCACTCCACATTACTAGCCTGTTTGACAAAGTAAAAAGAAGGAAAGCTGTATTATAAGAATGTACTTCAAATCCTCCATTCAGTTTGCAACAATGCCGTTAAGTAATACTGCAAAGAAATTACATTTTGGGCCTAAATTAAAAACTACAGGTTGGGGTCAAATCCAATCCAATACATAGTGAAACCCTCTGTATTGTGGTGGCAGCATTATGTTATGGGCATGCTTGTCACCGGCAGGGACTGGGGAGTCTGTCAGGATCAAAAGAAATATGAAAAAGAGCAAAGACCAGGTAAAAAGTTACAGGAAAACCTGCCATAGTCTTCTAAAACCTAAGCCTCGGATAGAGTTTTACTTACACAATTACACACATTGTAATGCCAAAGACACACCAGAATGGCTTTCCAATAAGTGTTGAGTGTTCCTAAGTGGTCCAGTCTTAGTCCTGACTTAAATTTGCTTGAAAATCAGAGAAAAGGTTTTAATACTGCTCTACATCAATGGTTCCCAGTCAAAGTTTCTGATATTGAGCAATTTTGACAAAAACAATGGATATACAGTATAACGTTAGCCATGGATATCTGCAAAAGTGTTTATACTGCTCTCAAGAACATTGCTTCTCAGAATTCAGCAGGCCATATCGGCAAAGATCGGTGCAAAAAAGTTGTGATGGACTACTTTTCTGCACAAGGTCAGTATGAACTGGAGTGACTTGACAAAACGGGCCAAACAAGCTGTAGCTAGCTACAAATCAAATGGAAAAAGACACACTGCCGTGAAGCATTAATCCATGTATACGGGTAAGAGTCTAGCTGCATCTTCAGATATCATACGTTTGAAATTTGATCAGAAAGTCATTTTCATTGCAAGTTAAAGTGTACTGTTCTCTAGCTAACATGGAACCTAGTTGGTTAGCTTTAGCTACCTGCAGATTCATACACCAGTACTGTAGCTATGGGTTGGAATTATGGTCCATTGTTTAGCTAGCTAACTATATGTCTAACAAAAGACTCCCCTTCGCAAGATAATTGTTCAAATTACCCGTCAAGTTAGCCAGGTGAGTCTAGGGCTGATTACGGCCATCTATTGCATTTCATGAACATGTGTACATGTCCAGACTTTAGTGATCCATCGAGTTTGCTAGATGTGGCTGGGGGGGGGGGGGGGGGGGGGGGGGGGGGGGGGGGTTATAGCATTTCTTTCACAACCCATCAAAGTATCTGGGTAAGCATCATCTAATAATGATAAAATATGTGTATCTGGACACATTCAAAGTCAGATTAGGATATAGGCCAAGGACTCAACTTTCAAAGCAGAAATACTTTCCCATTACTCCTCAACTGCAGTGTATGATATACCATGTTGAAGCTCTGAGTCTCTACTTTTATCTAATGCAAAAAAACACAATTTCACATTTTGTTACATAAGACCGAATTGAGGTGGTTGGTCACATTTTTTATTTGAAACATTAAAATACAAAGACTGTGCAAGGGCTGTTCAGACTTTCACTAGCAACTGTACTTGCATATTTGACTGCTTACATGTCTGCTTTAAGGGTATTTGGATGGCTTGGTATGTTTGTGTATTTTTGTGGGTATGTGAATGTGTTTATCTGTTCTCATGAGTAGAAGACAGGACCTGAATCTATGTATGTACTGCAAGTGCATATGAACGTGTGTTGCAGTGTGTTTGTGTATGTGAGTGTACCGTATTTATCAATGAGTGTCTGTGTGTATGAGTGTACGTGTGTGCGTGCATATGTGTATACAAGTGGATGTGTGTGTATTCAACTCACCACGGGCCAGTGCTGAGTGGGTCTCTGGGGCTCCTCCAGACCCAGGCCTGCGTTACTCAGCTCCTCGAAGCTGAGGTTGAAGCTGTAGCTGCCCACCTCACGGGGAGCTCCCTGGTGCCTGGCCGTCTCCACGTTGACCGCGCTGCTGCCCTGCTCGCTGGCCGCATGAGACTCATCCTGCAGGGCCTGGCTCTCCCCGTGACGCTGCTCCATCACCTGGGAGAGGGGACTGTTAGAGAGAAAAGCATACAGCCAGCCATGTGCAGAGCAAACATGTCACCACAAGGTATACATAGACTCAACATAGGAAATATTTACAGCTGCAGAGCCAATATACAGTATAACCACTAGCTATGAAACCAACATACACCTACTAAGTCCATAGAACAACACACAACCAATGGGAATAGATTCAGCACACTGCCTCTACCAGCTCTTTACCTAACGTATAGGCTACCATCAGCTGCTGTAGGAAGCCAATACATCACCATCATCTTAATACTTTAGACTTCTAACACAATGTCAGTACCAGTATTATAGTTCAATAGATGGTGAGTACATCTGATGTCAACTCTATAGGGCCTATATGCATACAGTAAGTGGTCCGGTCTCCACATCAGATGGCCTGGGAAGTGCTCAGAGGGAAAAATGCAATTTCTCGTAAAACCGTGCAGCTATTCAGAGTCAGACCCCTCGACTGCATGGAGACTGGCTGACTGCAGCTCCCACTGACAATAACCTTCCTTCATCTAAATCTCAGCCATCTTGGACCAGATGGCTCGCTGGCTGGCCACGTTCTGGCAACACAACATTCGTTTGTGGAAGGAGGCACAAACGGACATCTGATCAACGCAAGCTACATGTGTTCCTGATTCCAGCCCCCCGAGCGAGCGGAGCAGACTGCAGACTTTCTCCTAATACGGATTATAAAATCCTCCGGTGTCTCCAGAGAGGGCTCAAGATGTATTACAAGATGCCCTGATTTTTTAGAAGACAATAAAACAACTCACAAAACACAAATCCGGTGAATAACATTTTTAATAATAATAATAATCAGGAAATCAATATTAATGTACACATCAAATAAATAAAAGGAGGATATGGATTATTTAAAAGCGGAGGTGGAGGTTTTGTCTTACCATGCCTCTGAAGAGTTGCCAGTCACCAAAGTTCATGTTCATCTCTTTCTTCAGCTCTTCCAGGTTGCATTGGGACAGCACCCGGCCATTCACATTGGCCTAACATGGAGAGAGGCAGAGACATGATCACAATTGATCAAATACATGCACATTGGGCCAGTTCGGCCACAGATAAAACCTAATCCTGGACTAAAAAGCACTATCAATGGAGATTCTCTATCAAGCTTGCTTTTTATTCAAGGATTAGGCTTAATCTGGGTCCGGGAATCTGCCCCATACTGTATAAATTAGAGCGTAAGTGGGCATAAATTGAGTAAAGTAGGCCCATATGTACAGTTCCAGTCAAAAGTTTGGAAACACCCAATCATTTAAGGGTTTTTGTTTATTTTTACATTTTAGAATAATAGTGAAGACATCCAACATATGAAATAACACATATGGAATCATGAAGTAACCAAAACAGTGTTAAACAAATCAAAATAGATTTTATATTTGAGATTCTTCAAAGTTGCCACCCTTTGTCTTCATGACAGCTTTGCACACTCTTGGCATTCTCTCAACCAGCTTCATTTGGAATGCTTTTCCTACAGTCTTGAAGGAGTTCCCACATATGCTGAGAGAGGCAGAGGCTGCGTGTTGGCTGCTTTTCCTTCACTCTGCAGTCCAACTCATTCCAAAACATCTCTTGGGTTGAGGTCAGGTCATTGTGGAGGCCAGGTCATCTGATGCAGCACTCCATCACTCTCCTTCTTGGTCAAATAGCCCTTACACAGCCTGGAGGTGTGGTTTGGGTTATTGTCCTGTTGAAAAACATATGATAGTCCCACTGAACGCAAACCAGATGGGATGGTGTATTGCTGCAGAATGCTGTGACCATGCTGGTTAAGTGTGCCTTGAATTCTAAAGATATCACCGACAGTGTCACCAGCAAAGCACCATCACACCACCTCCTCCATGCTTCACGGTTGGAACCACACATACAGAGATCATCTGTTCACCTATTCTGCGTCTCACAATGACACGGCGGTTGGAACCAAAAACCTAAAATTTGGACTCATTACACCAAAGGACAGATTTCCACTGGTCTAACATCCATTGAGCATGTTTCTTTGCCCAAGCAAGTCTCTTCTTCTCATTGCTGTCCTTTAGTAGTGGTTTCTTTGCAGCAATTCAACCATGAAGGCCTGATTCATGCAGTCTCCTGTGAACAGTTGATGTTGAGATGTGTCTGTTACTTGAACTCTGTGAAGCATTTATTTGTGCTGCAATTTCTGAGGCTGGAAATGCTAATGAACTTATCCTCTGCATCAGAGGTAACTTTGGGTCTTCCATTCCTGTGGCAGTCCTCATGAGAGCCAGTTTCATCATAGTGCTTGATGGTTTTTGCGACTGCACTTGAAGAAACGTTCAAAGATCTTGAAATTTTCCGCATTGACTGACCTTCATGTCTTAAAGTAATGATGGACTGTCATTTCTATTAGCTTATTTTAGCTTTTCTTACCATAATATGGACTTGGTCTTTTACCAAATAGGGCTATCTTCTATATACCAACCCTACCTTGTCACACCACAACTGATTGGCTCAAACACATTAAGAAGGAAAGATATTCCACAAATTAACAAGGCACACCTGTTAATTGAAATGCATTCCAGGTGACTACCTCATGAAGCTGGTTGAGAGAATGCCAAGAGTGTGCAAAGCTGTCATCCATGAAAAGGGTGGCTACTACCTTCCGATGGTATACAGTAGTCCTGGGTCACATTTCCAAACATGAGCTTGTATGAACTCTACATTGCTATACTTTCCTCAGGAAACAAATGTGTTCCCGGTTCTGCACCTCACAAAACAATAAATCATTTTACAAAGACAATGTCTCACTTGAAGTGTTGTTAGGTGGGCCGACTGGGGTCTAGAGCAGTGGTTCCCAAACTTTTTATAGTCCCGTACCCCTTCAAACATTCAACCTCCAGCTGCATACCCCCTCTAGCACCAGGGTCAGCGCACTCTCAAATGTTGTTTTTAACCATCATTGTAAGCCTGCACACACACACACACACACACACACACACACACACCCCTACCTCTTTTTCAATTTTCGCCTAAAATGACATACCCAAATCTAACTGCCTATAGCTCAGGCCCTGAAGCAAGGATATGCATATTCTTGGTACCATTTGAAAGGAAACACTTTGAAGTTTATTGAAATGTGAAAGGAATGTAGGATAATATAACACAATATATCTGGTAAAAGATAATACAAAGAAGAAAAAAACGTTATTTTGTATTTTCTTTGTACCGTCATCTTTGAAATGCAAGAGAAAGGCCATAATGTATTATTCCAGCCCAGGTGCAATTTAGATATTGGCCACTAGATGGCAGCAGTGGGCGCGCAAAGTTTTAGTCTGATCCAATGAACCATTACATTTCAGTTCAAAATGTTGTATCAAGACTGCCCAAAGGCCACCTAATTTTTTGAGTAATAACTTTTCATGTTCAAAACTGTGCACTCTCCTCAAACAATAGCATGGTATTCTTTCACTGTAGTACCTACTGGAAATTGGACTGTGCAGTTAGATTAACAAGAATTTAAGCTTTCTGCCAATGTCAGATATGTCTATGTCCTGGGAAATATTCTTGTTACTTACAACGTCATGCTAATCACATTAGCCTATGTTAGCTCAACCGTCCCATAAGAATAAGTGTGAATTTTTGTCACAACATAGCTTGCGGGAAGTGAAAAAGAGTTCTTATAGGACGACCAGGGCACAAATAATAATAATCAATACATTTTGCTCTTTATTTAGCCATCTTACAGAATTGTTTTTATTTATTCCTCAAATTGTGAACAACTCACCACAGGTTAATGAGAAGTTTGTGCTTGAAAGGATGTACATGAATCTGCAATGTCGGGTTGTTTTGGAGAGAGTCTCAGTCTTAAATAATTTTCCGCACAATCCACTCTCACATAGGTACGTGGTTGAAAAGGGCATCAATGTCTTAACAGCACGATTTGTCAAGGCAAGAAACCCTGAGTGCAGCGCTATCCAGAAATCTGGCAGTGGCTTCTGATTAAATTCAATTTTCACAGAACCGCTTGTTGCAAATTCGATGAGGCTCTCTTGTTCAGATATCGGTAAGTGGACTGGGGGCAGGGCATGAAAGGGATAACAAATCCAGTTGTTTGTGTCATCCGTTTCGGGAAAGTACCTGCATAATTGCGCACCCAGCTCACTCAGATGCTTCGCTATATCACATTTGACATTGTCCGTAAACTTGAGTTCATTTGCACACAAAAAAATCATACAATGATGGAAAGACCTGTGTGTTGTCCTTGTTAATGCAGACAGAGAAGAGCTCCAACTTCTTAATCATAGCCTCAATTTTGTCCTGCACATTCAATATAGTTTCGGAGAATCCCTGTGATTCAGATCCTTCAGGCGAGAAAAAACATCACCCAGTTGAGTCGTGTGAGAAACTCATCATGGAAGCGGTCAGACAAGTGAAAATGATGCTCAGTAATGAAAACTTTAAGCTCGTCTCTCAATTTAAAAAAAAAAGTTGTCCCTTGATAACCAGAGCACTTCTGTATGTTGATGGTCGCTGCCCATATCATTGCATAATTCAGAAAATACATGACAGTTCAAGTGCCTTGCTTTAACAAAGTTAACCATTTTCACTGTAGTGTCCAAATTCCCTTGGCAGCAAGAGCCTCTCGGTGGATGCTGCAGTGTACCCAAGTGGCGTCGGGATCAGCTGCTTACACATGCGTTACCACTCCACTTCGTCTCCCTGTCATGGCTTTGCGACATCAGTACAGATACCAACACATCTTGACCGCCAAAGTCCATTTGATGTCACAAAGCAGTCCAGTACTTTAAAAACATCCTCTCATGTTGTCCTGGTTTCCAGTGGTTTGCTGAAGAGGATGTATTCCTTAATTGACCCCCCATAAACAGAACAGACATATACCAGGAGCTGTGCCAGGCCCGCCACGTCTGTTGACTCATCCAGCTGTAACGCATAGAATTCACTGGCTTGTATGCAAAGCAGTTATTGTTTCAAAACATCTCCTGCCATGTCACTGATGCATCGTAAAACAGTGTTGTTTGATGAAGGCATTGTCTGTATAGTTTTTTGGGCCTTTTCCCCCAGCATTGTCCCAGCCATATCCGCAGCAGCAGGAGGAATTAAGTCATCCACAATAGTATGGGGCTTGCCTGTCCTAGCCACTTGGTAGCTCACCATATACGATGCTTCTAGCCCCTTCTTAATGGTATCTGTTGCTTTTATACATGTCTTACTACTCAAAAGTTGTCTTTATTCTCGCTCCAAAAACTCCCGTGGCTTATTTTTCAAATTGTCATGTTTCGTTTCTAAATGTCTGCGCAGTAGTGAAGGTTTCCCGCGAGAGAGTAACGGTTAATGTGATTGGATGTTAATTATTTGACGAGGCTACCTGATTTATTTATTTAATTTATTTAACCAGGTAGGCTAGTCGAGAACAAGTTCTCATTTACAACTGCGGCCTGGCCAAGATAAAGCAAAGCAGTGCGACACAAACACCACAGAGTTACACATGGAACAAACAACACAATAGAAAAAAGTATATACACATTGTGTGCAAATGAGGTAAGATAAGGGAGGTTAGGCAATAAATAGGCCATAGTGGTGAAATAATTACAATTTAGCAATTAAACATTTGACATTGTGTTGCTATTTCGCTAAACACCAGATGGTATAATTTTATTTTTGGCAGTGAAACGGAGGCTACACAGGCGAGAAAAAAACCTCACCCAAATGTATGGCTCCGTTGGAAAATGTACTGTTTGAAAATGTGATGTAATCAAATAAAAATCTCATTTTTATTTGGCGTACCCCCGATGGCATTGCTACGCGTCACACAGTTTGGGAATACCTGGTCTAGAGGATTTGATATATAGCCTAGACATTGATGACATCCTGTTTAAATGGACTGGAAGCTCAATGCAGACAGCGACTTTGGCTGTTTTGTTGGGCCATATAAAGCCTACACAGATCATTATTAAAAGGCCCAGTGCAGTAAAAAATGTGATTGCCATGTGTTTTATATACACTATATATACAAAAGTATGTGGTTACACCTTCAATTTTGTCGATACGGCTATTTCAGCCACATCCGTTGCTGACAGGTGTGATGGAGCTTTGGCCTGCCTAGTAAGAAAGAAGTTCCAAACCTCTCTGCCAATAACGGCTAGCTTTCAGTTTTCCCCTCCCCACTCCGACCACTCCCAGACAGTCCTAGCAAAAAAGTCTTGCTTGAGAAATGTCTCTTTGCCAAGAAGCTATTTTTGTTTCTTTTTGACCATTTTAATTGAAAACAATCACAGTACAGTATGGAATTGTTAACCAGAAATGATTTGATATTGAGATAAAAACAGCTGCATTAGAACTTTAATATAGACAAAAATTAGACCCTTGGGTGTTGCTCAATATGCATACTACCATGCTCCACACTCTCATGCTGCAAGTTTGTTCTCTGAGGTCTTGAGTACATACAAATGTACATTTGAAAAGCAATGCGCTCTCCCATGCTACTGCATTAACTTTGAACAATACAAACTAAACAAGATAACTACATAAAGCAAACGTGAGCTTGTAACTTCATAATTATCAGCTAGCTATATGTGAATCCTATTAATCTAGCCAGCCAGCTAGTTTTACATGTAAAAGCGACCTAAAACTAATGTTGTTATGAACGGTAGCTGGACAAAGTTAGCTACAAATTCTTCATGGGTAGCTAGCGAACAACCAATTCTTCGTTAGCCAGCCTTTGGTCTATGCACGCTACAGTGGATATTCTAGGCAGTTAAACATGCCAAAATTAACACAGTATGTATTTATTAACGTATCAACATAAAATATTGTATTCAGGCAACATATGCGATGCGAGTGGGCAACGTTTCATTCCAAAGCTGGAGTTGATTTTCTCTCACTTCAGCTCAAAACCAGATGGCATTCAAGAAACGTTGAGATGTATTTCATGTGTTTGCGTCATACTACGTTCATATTTCAGTTGACACTTGCATCGATGCATGCTTTGAAAAGTACGCATCTGAGAATTGGCCTCTGTTCTCTGTTTTGCATACTTTGATTTGGACTCATACTCCAACTGTTCCGTTCTACAATTTGCGTGCTCGGAGCACGATAGTATGCATATTGAGAAACACCCCTTGTGTGAAATGTCAGTCACTGACATGACTGATATTGAATCTTTTGAATCAACTTTATTGACGTGTTGTATAAGGGTTGTATAAGCAAACGTAGGAGGCCGAGTGTGTGTATATGAGGGTTGTGTGTGTGTGTGTGTGTGTGTGTGTGTGTGTGTGTGTGTGTGTATAGCAGGTCTCACCTTCTTGATGGTGGAAGTGTACTGGGCCAGCATGCTAGGGTCCATGCCGTCGATGTATTTGACGCGCTCACACACCGCGTCCGTGTTCAGAGAGCTGAGGAGTACCACAGGGGCGCCTGGTACCCCGGAGCCAGAACCCTGTCCCACAGACAGACAGACAGACACAGAGACAGACTCATAATCACCATTTGACTAAGTAGCGTAGCATGGATCATTTACAACCACTGCAAACTCATACGGTTAGCGCAACGCTTCAACCACCACAGTGTAACGTTACACCAACCACAGCTAGGTTAATGTGAACGAAGGTTAACACTGGAGTATCTATTCACTGCAACCAGGAACACTATTCCCTTTTTCACAGCATGGCACAAAGACAAAAGAGCAAGCAAAACCAAAATGCAATTATCTTTGTTAGTGCAAGCACCTGTGAGGTAACAATAGAAGACCATTGTAACTAAAGTGGCACCAGATGTGCAATATGGGCTCTGTTGGGGGTCTTTATGTTAATCTGAACACTGTAGATGGTAGTGCAGTATTCAATGTACACACATGAGCCGTGTGTGTGTGCGCGTCTCCCCCTCATATAAGCTAGAAGAGTAGCCAATATCCTCGCCCCCCTAATGATCTCGAACCAGAGACTCCCAGCTAGCCTGACATGCCACCCACTAGCAGTGAAACAAAACACAACAGCCCTCCTCCTCCCTCCCCCCGCTCTCTCTTTCTCTCTATTAATACCACTAGGACATGGTTTCAGACTGAGCAACAACAAAACAACAGCTTTGTCGACATGGGCGAGAAGGCGGCGAGGCTTAGAAGATGTCTGTGCTCGCTCTCTCGCTGCGAGTGCTTGTTAGAGAAAATAAGCTGTAGACGTCTTAACAGAGCCGAGCAGAACGGGGTGGGGGGCTGTCGCTCTGTGAAAGGAGGCAGAGGGTGAAGGTCAGTTAGGGAGGTTAGCTACTGTACACAGACAGTGCTGAAGGAGTGTAGCATACTGCTGTATCAGCTGCACTAATTGTGTGTGTGTGTGTGTGTGTGTGTGTGTGTGTGTGTGTGTGTGTGTGTGTGTGTGTGTGTGTGTGTGTGTGTGTGTGTGTGTGTGTGTGTGTGTGTGTGTGTGTGTGTGTGTGTGTGTGTGTGTGTGTGTGTGTGTGTGTGTGTGTGTGTGTGTGTGTGTGTGTGTGTGTGGCTATAGCAGTCAAGACTTGCTATCTGCACGTCTGCTATGCAAAGGAACAAGTATCAAAGGAACATACACAACTTTACCTGTTAAGTTTTATAGACATTTCTTGTGTCAGTTTGATTAGCATGCCCCTGCAGCCTTTTTCATTAAAAGCACCAGAGAGAGCAATTATCTTGTAGACTGTAGAGCTCCTCAATAATGATGGCCCATATGATTTCTGCTTCTTAGGTGTAGAAATTAGACTACTTGACAGGCATTTCGAAACATGCTCCTAAATTGAGTCTCGCAAACATGGCAACATGTTTTGTTGATGAGTTTTGTTGAGTTTGTGAGTTGTGAGTTTTGTTGATCTCAACTAGAAGTAGGATTCATGATACATAATACGTTGGATGACCTAGAAGAGGCCTAAATTCGAGAAATATTGTACATTCAACTAAAACTACATTCAACTACATAAAACGACCTTATCTAGAAGAAAATATATTATCTGTAGAGGTCTAATGCATGCAGGAAAAGCATGACGTGTTGTATTAGCTGGCGGAGGTGAGGTAGAAAGGTGGCGAGAAAGTTAGAGAGTGAAATCCAAAGAGATGAGTGTACCTGCTTGGGTCTGACAGGCTGTGACAAAAAACTGCTTTGGGGAGAGAAAGCAAGGGATAGAGACAGACAGGACATTAGACCACATACTGAAGTCATCATAGAACGCAAGAGAACAGGAGACACATTCACGTCAGACTAGAAAACAAGACATTTATCTTGAAAAACAGCAGGCAAAGGCACTTTTACAGCATTCCGTCAAGCAAAGACAAACCGAGAAGCCATTTAGTTTCAAATTATTACAGTAGGAAACGGAAAAAAAGACATATTTATTTTTTAGAAACAGAGGACATTCTGAAGATGATCTTTGCAGAGAGTACGACCAGCGTGATGAGCGTGATGTTTGGAGAGAAAGTGAAGCGGAAAGCAGAGAAAGAGAGCACTCTTCTCCCCTAACACAGAAAAGCAGAAGTTTCCATTCTGAGGAAGCCTTAAAACCTGGTCCTCCACCCAGACTTTGTATGTGTGACTGTGTACACTGTGTCAGTGTGTTACAGTGTTCCATTACGTACCCGCATGTGAGTGTGTGTGTATGCACACAAGTGTGTGTAACTGTGTGTGTGTGTGTGTGTGTGTGTGTGTGTGTGTGTGTGTGTGTGTGTGTGTGTGTGTGTGTGTGTGTGTGTGTGTGTGTGTGTGTGTGTGTGTGTGTGTGTGTGTGTGTGTGTGTGTGTGTGTGTGTGTGTGTGTGTGTGTGTGTGTGTGTGTGTGTGTGAGCTCCCTGTGTGCGATAAGGCTGTAATTACAGTGGTGCGGGGCGTGGGCAGCAGAGGGATGGGGAAGAGGAAACAGAGGCCTGTGAGGGAGGAAGCGTCTCTGTGAGACGATAAGCCCTTGTGCTCATTGAGTTGCTGCTTCCGTCCTGCTAGCCTCTGATGCTAATCCCTCCTCATCCAGCCCTATGGGGATATAGCCGGTACACTATTCATCAGCTGGGGCTAGGCAATTACACTGGGCTGCCCACTGCACACACATACAGACTGTGCTATATACACAGACCAATAGAGAGCGGGGAGGAGAGAGTATTAGAGGGATAGCGAGAGGGTGGGATACAGAGGGTGATGGGAATCGAAAGAGATGGAGAGGGATCAGTAAGGACAGTAGGCATATAGGCCTTTTCCTGTTGGACTTCCATAGTGAACAGAGCAAGTCAGTCAGACACATTGTACTTACCAAAAGGAAACCTAAGCTGAGACATTGGCCATGGTAAAATGTGTATATCCAGTACTAATTGCCATGTCATTAGCCTTTAGTTACTTCAACCTTCCTGTGCACTAGTTCCACACGAATGTGCTCCCTACATGCAGATACTGTATAGAATGGTAGCAGTTGCACTCGCACAGTGGTTAGTTCACTCCTGGACAATGAGAGTCACATTCAAACAGGACTGAGCTATCACAATTCGCTCCGGTGTTGGCCACAAACAGGGGAGCCACCGGTGCAACTATTCAACACGAGACGTGACATTGTCACTGACATACCCCGTCTGCTTTCCGAACCATGTTAGTGTGTCTGGCCGATGGAAAAGGTTCGCTGTGTGTGCGCGAGTGCATGGACAGCAGTTTGGTGTGTGTTTGTGTGTGGCGAGTTGGGACACTCAAGACGGAAGGACACAGCCGCTCCAGCCAATGCCAACACTCCACACCAGCCTGTTGTGTTACCACAGGGAGATCACTGGTAGTGGGGGTGGGGAGGCCCTCTCTGGCATCCTCAGCAATTACATCTGGACACGGGCACAGAACGGGGCACAGGGTGGGTAAGGGAGCACTGGATATAAGAATGACTCAAAGTAGTATGGGATGTAAATAAAATACATGACAACACAATCCTTGGAGAGTGAAAAGACGTTGAGAGGAAAGAAAAAGGGGTACATGTCATGCGAGATGACATTATGGACCTGAAGGCAGATGGAGAGGTCTACTGTGACCCACTGCTTCTGCTATCAGGTTGTAAATCCCAGCTGGCCTGGTACATTGTTTGCTGCCTCCATTCGGGATGCACTGTTTCAGTTTCAATGACTCAATATTCTGGACAAAAAACAGCCGAATGTAACGAAGGCCGGGAATGTCAATACAATCAAACTAGCAAGGCAATGGTCACAAGTCAGTCATAATGTGGCTAATAGGCTAGCTTAACTATTTATGTAGAAAGCTAAACACACAGAGCCTAACGTTAGCTAGACAGTTAGCATATCTCTTGCCTTCGCAAATTCACTCTGGCTATCTACTCCGATTTCAGAGCACTCTCGTCTGAGTGTCAGAGCACTCTTGTCAGAGCACTCTCGTCTGAGTGCAGAATAACTGATGAATTTATGAAGGTGCAACACCTGCTGAATATGACCAGCATCAGTAAACGTAGGCAAAAAAAGTAACAGTCAAGAATAATCTAGGTAACATGTAAATAGTCAAACCAGCTCTGCTACAGCGAGTAAAATGGTCAGAGTGAGGTGTTCTCATTTGTGTCTGGAAGTAGCTAGCTAGCAAACTAGCCAACCGTAGCCAATTAGCTTGGGTGCTTGGTTGGGACAAGCATGCATTGGCAGGCAAGCTGCAGAAGGATGAGAAAGCAAAAATTCCCTAATGTTTATCAAAGAAATGTTGACGGCCTACTCGCTGAAAAAGTTTGAGAGGGTTAATCTAATGTTCTTTCGTTAGATTTTAGCTCATTTTGCTCTGGCTAGCATTGGTTGTCGATCTTGTCGTTGTTGATGTGCATAGATGAGGGAGAGAGAGCCTATCTTTTCATGGTAGTTTGATCAATAGGACTGTAAAGTTCCCAAATGTAAGAGGGCTCCAGTGGTGTTTACATATTTGCATAATTCAATTCAGGTGTATTTTGTGGCTTTTGGAAAATGTGTTCTAATGATCTAAAGTTGCGCTGTTGCAACTGCCTGTAAACACACAGTCCAGTTCAAAGTGAATGATGTGGCACATGGCTTGTTTGTATAAAGGTCTACTGTAGCTCTGATTGACTATAGCGCACCGGTCTGTGTAGACTCAAGACAGATGTTAAAGTCGGTTTTATTTACTGCAGTGTCTATTATTTGTCCAAACGCATGGCCACTTTCCCACTTGATATTGCAATAGAATTTTCACAAATGCCTTAGTATACACTACCGTTCAAAAGTTTGGGGTCACTTAGAAATGTCCTTGGTTTCCATGAAAACATACATGAAATGAGTTGCAAAATGAATAGGAAATATAGTCAAGACATTGACACGGTTATAAATAATGATTTTTAATTGAAATAATAGTTGTCCTTAAAAAAACTTTGCTTTCGTCAAAGAATACTCAATTTGCAGCAATTACAGCCTTTGGCATTCTAGTTGTCAATTTGTTGAGGTAATCTGAAGAGATTTCACCCCATGCTTCCTGAAGCACCTCCCACAAGTTGGATTGGCTTGATGGGCACTTCTTAAGTACCATATGGTCAAGCTGCTCCCACAACAGCTCAATAGGGTTGAGATCCGGTGACTGTGCTGGCCACTCCATTATAGACAGAATACCAGCTGACTGCCTCTTCCCTTAATAGTTATTGCATAGTTTGGAGCTGTGCTTTGGGTCATTGTTCTGTTGTAGGAGGAAATTAGCTCCAATTAAGGGCCGCCCACAGGGTATGGCATGGCGTTGCAAAATGGAGCGATAGCCTTCCTTCTTCAAGATCCCTTTTACCCTGTACATATATCCCACTTTACCACCACCAAAGCACCCCCAGATCATCACATTGCCTCCACCATGCTTGACAGATGGCGTCAAGCATTCCTCCAGCATCTTTTCATTTTTTCTGCGTCTCACAAATGTTCTTCGAACTTAGATTCGTCTGTCCATAACACTTTTTTCCAATCTTCCTCTGTCCAGTGTCTGTGTTCTTTTGCACATCTTAATCTTTTCTTTTTATTGGCCAGTCTGAGATATGGCTTTTTCTTTGTAACTCTGCCTAGAAGACAAGCATCCCAGAGTTGCCTCTTCACCGTTGACGTTGAGACTGGTGTTTTGCGGGTACTATTTAATGAAGCTTCCAGTTGAGAACTTGTGAGGAGTCTGTTTCTCAAAGTAGACACTCTAATGTACTTATCCTCTTGCTCAGTTGTACACCGGGGCCTCCCACTCTTTATATTCTGGTTAGAGCCAGTTTGCACTGTTCTGTGAAGGGAGTAGTACACAGCGTTGTATGAGATCTTCAGTTTCTTGGCAATTTCTCGCATGGAGTAGCCTTCATTTCTCAGAACAATAATAGACTGATGAGTTTCAGAAGAAAGTTATTTGTTTCTGGCCATTTTGAGCCTGTAATCGAACCTACAAATGCTGATGCTCCAGATAATCAACTAGTCTGAAGAAGGGCAGTTTTATTGCTTCTTTACATCAGCACAACAGTTTTCAGCTCTGCTAACATAAATGCAAAAGGGTTTTCTAATGATCAATTAGTCTTTTGAAAATGATAAACTTGGATTAGCTAACACAACGTGCCATTGGAACACAGGAGTGATGGTTGCTGATAATGGGCCTCCGTATACCTATGTAGATATTCCATGAAAAAATCTGCCATTTACAGCTACAATAGTCATTTACAACATTAACAATGTCTACACTGTATTTCTGATCAATTTGATGTTATTTTAATGGACCAAAAAATTTGGTTTTCTTTAAAAAAACAAGGATATTTCTAAGTGACCCCAAACTTTTGAACAGTAGTGTATATAATTCCCAAACATTTTAAGAATTTGTGAAAATGACCATATCAATGACCATATCTTTTAAAGTGTCATTTTCTTCCTGGGGGTCTATTCAAACATATTTTAATAAGATTTCATGTTGCTAAAATGCTGCTTTAAATGCAACAATGTTTCACACACAAGTTATTTTCAAAGAGATGGCTAACAACAGCAAGCGCGCTGCAAGAAAAACACAGTTCCACTCACCAGATGATCATTTCAAAATTAACTTCTGGTCGAAAGTTACTCTTGAAAAGGGAGAAGCTAACAAATTAGCAACATCTTGTTAGATAACAGCGTCTGCAACCTAGCAGACAACTAGCTATCATGGGAAAACTACTGCTATTGCGCAGTGACCTGTTGACCTTCAAGAAGGCAGAAGTTTCCATACATTTTTGTAAAAAAAACGGTCCCGCTCATTAAGTCAAAATATGATTGGTTGAAAATGTTGCCCTAATACAGTTGAATGGCAGATGCCTTTTATCTAGCTTCTGATGGTCTAGCCAATGGCTGACTTAGCTAGCTAGATGTATCTCCCCAGAGACCAGCAAGAAAAATCCTGATTGGATATTTTTTCCTCATTGTTAACCCTTTCCTTTCCAACAAAAACTGAAGAGATTAAGTCAGAACATCATTGAAAATAATAATATAATTATCATTATTTTATAAATCCTTAGCCCTTCTCAGAAGGCGTAGAAGGCCCATGGTTCCCCACCGTGTTTGGGTTAGTAATAATTTGTAGAGGTCTCAATTTGCCCTCAGCATGCATTTTTTCACTCTTCTGAATGTTTAAAGAATACATATGTTGTTCTGAAATATGAACACAGAAATACTGGACATTTTGAACTCTTATTATGTGGTGATTTGACAAAATTACAATCATGGTCTTGAATTGGACTCGCATTTTTCTGATCTCAGTCTTGACTCGGTCTCGAACCCCTTGTCCCCCTCCCAGTCTCGGTCTTGACTCGGTCTTGACCCCCCCTCCGGTCTTTTGTCTTGACTCGATTTGCTCCGGTTTTGAATCAGTCTCGCTTTAGGTGGTCCTCGAACAGAACACTGCACTATACTATAGTGGACTACTGCTAGCTACTAGTGCTAGGTGTACTACTGACAGGCAGCTCTGTACTTACAAGTCCATTGGGGTCCCAGGGGTAGCCTGCTTTAATGGAGGGGCGTGACTGGGACGGGGCAGGGTGAGGATGGGAGCTGTATTGATGCCGGGGTAGGTGATACTCATGATGGGGGAAATAAGGCTATATGGAAGGATGAAGAAGGAGAATGGTTAAAGCGCACAACATGAGGATTGTATGAGGGATCATTCATACACATATATTTGAGGTAACCCTAGAACTGTGAAGGATCCTCTTTTTTAAAGAGAGGAGGTCTGCACTGTAACATTTAAAAATGAGGTGAAGTGAATAAATGGACCTATATTGTGAGGTGCACTGTAACTAGCTGTGCAGTTACATTAACAAAACAGAGGTAAGTAACCATCACTTAACAAAGCATGGATTGCTGTCATACCTTTGCCCATAGACTGCTTACAGGGTAAGAAACATTTGATTTGATTTTGTAATTTGGGTGCGCTATCCCTTTAAGTCGTGTGTCTCCAAAGGAAAATGGAGGTAGATACAACTGCAATGTGATTCTCTTCATACTAAGGTGTACTGAAGTACGTTGAACAAAACTTTGGTACTCTACCGTATACTAAGTTAATAGGGTCTGAGCTACGTTCAGGTGCAGTCAGTTGCCTGTCTGCTGCGGTGTTGTGTTGACGTCTCACCCGGGTGTAGAAGGGGTGCTGCGGGGCGGGCATGCTGTAGTAACTGCTGTGGGGCTGGGGGGGCACTAGCCCTGGGGGGGGCAGGGATCCAGAGAAGGAGCCAGTGGGGGAGTAGGCGGCCGAGTGCTGGCCGAAGGCAGAGGAGGCGCGGGCTGGGACGTCCTGCAGGGGCAGCGTGGGATAGGTCACTCCTCCAATGTGCATCTGCTCCCTGGCAGCACGAACATCTACAGGGAGAAGGGAGGGGGGGAAGGAGGGAGCGACAAGTGAGGGGGAAAGATTGTAACAGGACTAGATAAGGAGAGAGATAGAGGGAGGGAGTGGGTGGAGAGACAGAAAGACATTATGAAGAGAGAGAGGGAGAGGAGGGAGGAGCGGGGGAGTGAAAAGGAGACATTTCATCTCTGATGCTGATGTAGATCACGTCTTGGCTCCGACTATAAAGAGACTTTAGATCCACCCACTCAGAAACAGATTCAACCAAACATATTTGATCGTTCTTAGCGGGTTCACATTGAGAGGTTCTGTGGATAGAATTCAAATCAAATGCCACGTACATGGATACATTTTCATTGTGTGATTGAGTGCACTTGAGGGAGTAGGGTGGTAAATAACACATTGTTAAAGTTATTGGCTTTACTGAAAATAGACAACATTAATTCACTAACTCTCACTTTTGCCAAGAAAACATTTTTTTTCTGCAGATAAATTGCATTTTAACTATCTTACAACAAAAATACAAAAAAAAACAAAAAACAGAGTGGGATAAGTGGCCAGGTAAGAAACGGGCACCAAAATGTCTCGGTCATAAGAGTGCATGTTGTTGAATGATGGGTTGAGTAGAGACCCAATCCTGCAGTAAGGGAGCACAATGGAGGCCTTATGAGTGAGTGAGTCAGCCTGGTAAGTGAGTGAGTGGGTATCACTGACCACTGTGACCACTGGCTGGCTGCAGGACACTGGAAACAGGACTGGATGACTGGCCAGGGAGGGACAGGGGCATTGGTCACCTTCCAAAGCTCCCTCGCACACGCACAGTCTCCTTTATTAGTGACGTCAGGCCCTTTGAGTTGGATAGCTGACCGACTGTTGTCGTTGGCTGCATTTAAATGTGGTTGGTTGCAGATCAATGAGTAAGTAACAATTTAGCTAATTACACAAATATATTGACAGAACACTTACAGTGCCTTCAGGAAGTATTCATACACCTTGAATTATTCCTAATTTTGTTGTGTTACAGCCTGAATTCAAAATGGATTACATTAACAATAACAACAAATCTCTCACCCATCTACACCTCATAATGACAGACTGAAGCCATGTTTTTAGAGACATTTGTGTCTATAAAATGAAATACAGAAATATCCTATTTACATAAGTCAAGGGGTATGAATACTTTCTGAAGGCACTGTACATTCATTTCAGTTAATGGCATGTTTACAAAGAGAGTCTCAGAGTAGAAATGATAACATGGAATCAGTTTTTCCTTTTTAGATCATAATGAATAAGAGTATATGGACAGGTGGGGACTGATCCTAGATCAGCACTCCTACTCTGAGATATTTTGTAAATATGGGCCTAGGTCTTTGAGCTGAGTGAGCTTGACAAAGCGAGTGTAATGACCATTAGAACAGTGATGCTTGTGTGTAAATTAACGGACCTGCGATGATCTCCCGGAGTTTGGGGTCCAGGTTGACGGTGCAGGGGAGGAACATCTCCACGTCGCGTGCCGTGAGGACGGGCGTCCTAGAGGACAGGAACACCTCGAAGCTACGGATGTCCCCGTCGATCTCCAGCAGGGGCTCTACGTCTTTGGTGGTGGGGATGTTTTTGGAGATTCTAGAGGAGAGGAAGCGAGAGTGAAAGAAGAAATTAGGACTGTTAAACGTGCTGAAGATGACACACTGAGATATTTCATCTCTCTCTAGTAGAGGCCACCGCAACGGTCATCGCTGCTCCGGCATCATGAAAAGCGAGAGATAAGTCCATTTAGTTTGGTGACTCATAGCTCCAGTTTGTTATCTGGGTCTGACAGCAGAGGAAACATGAGGAGATGACTATCAGAGGTTTGCTGCTCAGACTCATTTAGAAGCTGTGTTCAACTGGGAGTGTTCTGCAAACGGGGATGTTCAATCTTTGTTTGTAGCCTCGAAGTAAATGCACACTGAGTGTACAAAACATTACATGGATTTGACATAGACTGACCAGGTGAATCCACTTCAAAATCAGTGTAGATGAAGGGGAGGAGACAGGTTAAAGAAGGATTTTTAAGCCTCTAGACAATTGAGACATGGGTTGTGTATGTGTGCCATTCAGAGGGTGAATGGGCAAAACAAAAGATTGAAGAGCCTTTGAATAGGGTATGATAGGTGCCAGGTGCACCGGTTTGTGTTAGGAACTGCAACTGCTGGGGTTTTCACACTCAACAGTATCCTGTGTGTATCAAGAATGGTCCACCACCCAAAAGGACAACTGTGGGAAACATTGGCGTCAACATGGGCCAGTATCCCTGTTGAATGCCCCAACGAGTTGAGGCTCTTCTGAAGATAAAAGGGGGTGGTGTGCAACTCCATGTTGGGAAGGTGTTCCAAATGTTTGACATACTCCTTGTATATTTATGGAGATGATGACAACTGAACATTATCTCACAAATAGTGCATGTTCATCCATTACATACAGACAGATGTATGGTAGATGACCCAACTGCACTGTGTAAGTTATTCCACTCAACCACCAGAAAATGGTATCAGAAACATTTTCATGCTTTGCCATTTTTGCTTTTCTGGTTGGAGTTATTCAACCACTGTAAATAGCACATTATGAATGCATTCTGAGGGATGAAGTTTCCATCATCCATGTGGGCGTCAACCTTATCAGCTGAACAAACATTTTGCCTATCAATTTTCCTCTCGCCATCCCTGTCTGTCTGTGTGTGTCTCTCTTAAGCTGTGGGAAAGCACAAGCTGGGTTTGGAGGGTATTTCCCAGTGTTTTCGCCCCAAAAATGGATCGGGCAGAGGTTGGTCTTTCTGCAGTTGGATTAGCCGCTTACCACACCATTGTGCTAAACTAACTGAAGGCAGGCTGGTCTGGGCCCAGCCTTGCTGCTGCTGTTTGCTAATCACGTTACTAAGGGCCGAATCTGCTCAATTTGCGGAGGAAAAATCTTGACACAATTGAAGCTCAGATACCTTAATGCCCAGCTCTGCTGGGTAAACAGACCGGGGCTAAGACCTCGTTGTTGTTGTTGTGTGTACACACACACACACACACACACACACACACACACACACACACACACACACACACACACACACACACACACACACACACACACACACACACACACACACACACACACACACACACACACACACACAGTAGGCTAAATGCTGTAACAGAATCAGTGCCCTCTGCACCTAGAAACACGCAATCCACAAGCACGTGACCTCAGTGCGGAGATGAGTAATGATTTGCTCCAACTAGTGTTCTGGTTAGCTGTGCTACTCCACAATTGACCTGGTAGAACCCAGAAGGGTTCTTCAAAGGGTTCTCCCATGGGATAGCCTAAGAACCTTTTTAGGTTCTAGATGGAACCTTTTTTCTAAGAGTGTAAGCAGTGCACATACCTGTAGTTATGTGAAATAAGTGAGGAATAACCAATGAACATCCCCCAATATGAGTCCACATTGATACCTGGAAATAACTTAAAGGGGTAGGTAGTATATACACATTACCACATGTAACACATGGATTTGCATTAGTAGGCTTATACACAACTAAAGTCCCAATGCAAAGTTATACCTCACTTTTCTATTTTTCAAGTTATTACCTAAAACTGATTTCTGAAGTCATGCCAGAAATAACAAGCCAGCTTATTCCCTATAATGTAAACTCCAACAGAAAAGTAAACTAAAAATGTATAACTTAAAATGAAACCAACTCGATTGCACTTATGACTACTGGTTTCAATGTAATTTTCTGCTAACTTACAAGCTAACTAGCCTGCTAACTTTAGCCCTACTAGCCTGCTAACATTACGTTAGAATGTAAATACATGCTAGTGTGGCTAATAGCTAACGTTAGCCAGCTGGAACTAGCAAGGTAGCACCGGTACTCCATATGATGTTGAGAAATAGTGCATTGTGGGTAGTTCCTTAGATATCCAGGAATAAGTTAATAAATATATAAAAACGCTAAAACATAACTATGTTTGTAGTTATAGGTAACCAGATCGGAATCCAGGCTGTATCACATCCGGCCGTGATTGGGAGTCCCATAGGGCGGCGCACAATTGGCTCAGCATCGTCCGTGTTTGACCGGGGTAGTCCGTCATTGTAAATAAGAATTTGTTCATAACTAACTTGCCTAGTTAAATAAAAGGTAAAAAAAAAAAAAAAAAACGTAACATAAAAAATTAAATTAAATTGCAACTACAACTATGTTACTAAGTCTTTGACCATACTGTGTTGTTACTTTGGTGAGTAAAAACTCATGCTTCCTATCCTTTAAGGCATCAGCCCAAAACTTTTTTGTAGTTTGCCATAGTAGTGGAGTGCTGACACATAGGGTAGCGTCTGAGTCTAGCCCAAGAGGAAGTGCAGGCAGGGTGTGAAGCAGGTGGGTGAGAAAGAAGAGGAGAGCAGAACAGCTGTGCTCTGCTGGACAATGCCCCTCACTGTGCTCCATCACAACCATCTAACCAAAGGGTCAGTGCGGGCTGAAGGGAGGGACAGATGGCCATGCTAATAGTCAACTGACCTCTCACATGAGGGCCATTAGGTGGTTGCCCGTCTGTCTGTCTGTCATGAAGTACACACACACAAAACCTCTCAGACACTCTCACTAACAAAACAGTCTCAAATGCACAAAACACACTGTCCACTACCAAAAACACCTGGGAAGGTCAGTGACGATGGGGATTTCCATAGATATTTAGATTCATGGTAGTGAGGGAATGTGATTTTGATTCCATTTCCCATGCGCTGTATTAACCCGCGCTGAGAGCCTTGTGCTGTTCCAGCAGTCCAGCTGGGCTCTGTTTATTTGTGTGCACAGACGCAGACCAACAGGAGCCAGTGAGACACACACACTAGTGCAGCACTGAGGGGACTTCCTCCAGCTCTTGCAGTGTCTACACAGAGCACACACTCCCCTCCTGCCTCTAAGGAATCTTAAGTGATGCTTTGTCTTTCCTAAGAAAACCTAGATCTATTCCACATAGTTTAGGAAGATAATGCCAAAGAATTGCTAATGAATGCGGCCACGGAAACGTATTCTGAACCCTTACCCTCGGACGCCAATGTACGTTTTATTTTCACCTTTTTGGGATTGACAATTTTTTTTAAAGTATTAACTCCCTATAACACACATATTTCCAATGTATTTCACTATAACCTGTATTTGAACTAGTCAAATCTTCAGTCTCAACCCTTTGTATGGGGAGTAGAGTGGAGCATACATCTACAGAGATGCCCAGAGCTACATACATGAGTACTTAGAGGAGCCTTTTATTGACTCTGACCCATGGTGGTACCCAGCGCGCACACTGTTAACAGCATCTTCCAAAGGTGGACTGCATGGACTGCATAAAGGTATCCATCACTGTGGCACAGAGACCCCATTCCTAGCATTCACACCCCGCTGTCCAACCCGAACCTTCTGCTGGCAGCCACCAGTCAGCCGCAAAGGACTGAGTCATTCAAACATCATCCCTCTTAATAATAGTGCCCTTGTTCTGATGATAGCACAGGTCAGGAGAATCACACATGACATCACACATTGGCATGGGTTTATTATCTGGTGTAACACCATCCAACACGTTTGACCATCTACTGTACTGTGGCACATGGAGCGCTTTTTTAAGTGCCTCCGAACGTGCCAATAGGACACGTCAAGAGACAGATTTGGAGTAAATTGAGGAAGAATGCTTGGCCATGACATCAAAGTAATTGACGTTAATTTCTTCTGACATTGGCGGAGGGAGACAGGAGGGGCTTTGTTCGATTGCTATCAGTCCATCTTTCGTGAGACTGACAAGCTGGAGGATTGCGCTGTGGTGAGATCGGAAGCCGACACGTTACTTTTAAAAGGCTGGAGACAGAAATAAAGCATGTCAGGAATCCTGCAGCCGGTTTCACACAATAACCCCATTGATGGGGTCTTGCATTACAAGCACAGGCTCTTGTACACTGTCTGTTGCAGCGCCTAGCGCTTGGGAGGTTTCTGGGCTCTTCCAAATGCTAATCGATCCAAAAACTCGCTCGACAAGCCTTTCTTCTCCTCCAACACTCCCACATACTGCAGCTGACTGGAAAGAGAAGAATTCTCCCTCTATTCCTCCCCGCTCGCCTACCTCTTGCAGGCGCTGAATGTGTCACTTGACATTGCTTACATCCACCCTCTGTGTGTGGACGATGTGCAGATGACCCACAATGAGGCTCTGAGCATTTCCATAAAGGGGCCCGGAGAGAAGTGAAATGCCAACACACATTTGTTTTCGGAGGGCCATAAAGAGAATCAATGTTTGGCGCAGAAAAGAACAACAGTGGTCCGTCACAATGGCGCGCCCGGGCCTTGGCACGTTCCTCGGGACGACGGGCAGGTGGGCGAACTCGAAGAGGCTCTCTAACCAACGGCCGGACTGGCTGGCGCGTGGCCTCGCAGCGTCAACACTCCAGAGTGGGAGGATTATTGTGCTAGAGGAGTCTGCCAATCCCTCGTCTACCTGAAAACGAGAGCAAATAATGTTTTCAATTTAGATGCCGCCATGTTTCCATTTACTTAAACTGTCGTGTTTCTTTGGCCGAATTGGGCTGCAACTTCTCTCCGCTATGCCAGCGGACATTCAAACGCAACTTTGCTTTTCGTATACATCTGTGGCAAAGTTTAAGCCTGTAATTGCCATTCCTATGTATTAAGCCAGGCCTTTGTATCTAAAACGGACCGCAGAGAAATGCAGCGTAATGGGAAACATACCACTCTGATAAAAAACGCTGCAGCCTTAGAATGGCCTCGCAAAAATGGGGTTGGGATTCAGAGTTTCTCCGAAATGATTAAACTCATCTGTACACAAACCCACCCGTTCCAGACCCCCAAAAAACCTTTGCTGAACCCTTCATTCAAGGGAGCTAAACTCAATTCCTAACAAACCCTGTACAGGATATTAGAAAACTAGGCCCAGTTTGATGATTTATGTGAAAGGGAGCATTTTGAACTCCAGTCCACTGCCGAGTGTGGCTAAACAGTAATAGAATGGGGCATTCCTGACATGAATTGAGCAGAGCAGTCAGTCAACATGGGTGTTTGATGCGTGTCAGGGTTGAGACGGTATATGAGAAGTCAAACAAGTGATTCATGTAATCCGTCCAGGTAAATAAAGTTTGTTATTTTCTGTCAAAAACATGAAAACAGCCCCGACCAGTAATCCTTTACTTAACTTTATTGAGGAGGAGATACCTCAGACACAGGATGACCTGGTGATGAGACAGACAGAGTAATAAACAGAGGGAGAGAAAGAGAGAGTTCTATTTGGAGATGACCACAGATTCATTTCTGCAACTCGCCTCTATTCGCCTTCCTGTCTGGGAACGGGAGAAAGAGGAGTGGCAGCTAAGAGCAGGATTCTTAAGAAAGCTCTTAAGAAAGTTCTTTGGAACAGAGAGCTTCCAAGTTTTTAAAAACTTGTCATTCAAGAACTCGGTCCTTGATAAAGCTGATAAATCCTTAAGCTATACAGTAGCTGCATAACTATGCTCAGAATAAGAAGCCGCTTTTAAGCGGCGATGGGAAAAGACACCCATTTTTTTTTCATTGCTCGGATCAAGGGATTTCCAGAAAAGGAGTTCCCAGAAGAGTTGCCATTTTCACACACAGGCTTTGCTCGCCACACACTTCCTTTATCTCTAGTGACCATCCTTTCCTCTATGCTGGCTTGACCCTATTTGACCTTTGTGGCCCTGGGTGGCACATCAAAGCTAGAGGGGGTTCAGTGTGCCCTAGGCCCTGTGACGAGCAACACTGTCCACTTTAAAGGTCAACGATGACCCCTCGCAGCCCAGCACTGCTATTTATAATACCCCTGCCACCTTATCCCACATACGGCACAATAGAGAGGGAGGGAGATCACTGATATGTCCACAGGCACATCCAGAAAGACAGAAGCCAGCATAAACATGCTCACTCACCCTCACAAATGCTTATGGGCTCAACCACACTAGCATACAAAGTGTAGTGTAGTCAAAGCCTAGTTACAGGTAAAACCAAGCACAAAATCTGAGCAGTCTATTGCCTTATATTCTGATTATGGTTTTTAGTCTTTGATAGTCTATCCTTGATTTACAACATTTTAGATCACATGGACGTTATCCCTGCTTCAATCTGAAAACAGTCTGGTTTTCCTGTTTCAAAGTGTTTAATCCTTCAAATTCAACTTCAGCTTATGAAATAATGAAAGGGCTCTAAGTGGATTTGCTAAGAAGGAATGCTACGTAACAGACTGCTTTTCCATCACATGGCTATTATCCACCAGAGGATGTGGTAGTGGTAGGGAAACCTCTGTGTTGAGGACACACCTCAACACAGAGGCTGGGCCTGTGGACATCGGCCACAGTTCCGTACTAAATTGCATTTTTTTGAATTTTCTTCACATTTTGTTCCATAGACTCTGTGGCCATTTTGTTTGCTCTGCGGGAGCCTGGTGAAGCTCGTCTATCTCCTGCTGATTCATCCCTTAGTCACGACGGTCCAACACCTGAGGGATGTATGTAACTAACACACCCACCCGGGCCCTGGTGCTTCTCCCATCTTCACACACACAACAGATGGGTGGGTATTGCTGGACCATTGGATAAACGTGTCCATATGAGAGGCAAGGCAGAATGAAGCATCACCACTTGGACTTCCCAACACTCTCAGGCCACCTGAGAAGAAACTACCAGGTGGACACTGGACACAGCAATAACCTGGGCGTAGGCCATTCAATTAGTCACCGCTCATACACTCACAACTTTTCTGTTCAGCACTGGTAGACAAACTCTGGGATTCACTTTCAAATCATGAAATATAGCCACCATTCCCTGTAGTCGCCGGATACTATGGTGCTATGTCAATGTGCCAACAATCCTGGGTTATGAGGACACCTGACATCAATAAGGGGTATTCACATCAGCCACAATTGTAGTCCTGTAGACTTCATAATAGCCCTGTATAGAGGTCCCTTCACCCTCTCCGCTCCATCTCCGCTATCTGGAGGGCATACGGTTTGTCACAGACACTGTGTGGACTCAATAAAGAGCTCCCTATCAGAGATAGACCACACTCTATTGGGAAATAGATGGCTTTCCAGCAGCTTTATAATTTGTAGTGCTTTAGGGCCTCTTGGAAAATAACGAAGGCACTATTGAATTACAAGTTTAGTCCTTCCGCCAAAATGCCTCCTGCAGGATTTAGCTCAGGGACAATGGGCTCCCTCTGAGGGAAAAAGGCGACAAGGAGAAAAACATCTTTCTACTGCTAGCAGTGCAATCGAGATTTTACAGACAAGTCGTATACGTGCTGGAAATGCGGCATTAACAATAGCGTATAGAGGGAGAGAAGCAAAGGGACTTCATTTAAAGGCAGTAAAGTTCAAAAGTGTTCCGGGAAAAAATAATAAGCTAATCTCCTTCTGTGGCAAAGTATTTAGAAGCTTATTAGGATTTTACATAAAGAGAATCGCACACATGCGCTTTTATCTCAACACGTAATTGCGACAAAATTACAATAATTGTCCCAATTAAAGTAATCCAGAATGAACAGTATGTCATCTTAATGTTTCAGTACTTGGGAGAAGAGGCTTCCTAATTAGCCTAAATTGCCTTGCACATATTCATTTCAAGTGTCATTAGTTAGAAGTTTTGAAGCGCTCAGAGAATCGCTTGAAAGCCTGGATCCGGGCACGTCTCTGAGAGGTCAATTGTTCACTGGATGAATGCAGTGGCGGAGGATTGTGACAGCGGCAGATTGAGCGAGAGCAGAGTGGCAGAGAATGGAAGAGAGCATCAGAGTTAAATCCCTTCCTGTTAAAGACAACCAGGACCCAGGGATAGTGATGGATACTGAGGCCTCTGACCAAGCAATAATCCCTATATGGAAGTTTAAGAAACATTGTTCATGTACTGGGATGTTGTCATCTAAATTCACTGAATGAGTAAAACCAATTTTCCTATATGAAAAATACTGAATAAAAATGTACACGCAACATGTAAATTCAAAAAGAAAGGAGAACCAAGGCACTCTTCATATAATTAATTAAAATGCCTTTATTGGTATGGCATGTTCAATAGAAACACTTTGTTTTTTAAACCGACGCGTTTCGGCTGCATGGCCTTCGTCAGGGAGTACATGCAACATGTAAATTGTTGGTCCCGTATTTCATGAGCTGCAATAAAATATCCCAGAAATGCTCCATACGTGCAAAAAGCTTATTTCCCTCAAAAGTTGTGCACAAATTTGGTTACATCCCTGTTAGTGAGCATTTCTCCTTTGCCAAGATAATCCATCCACCTGACAGGTGTGATATATCGAGAAACTGATTAAACAGCATGATCATTACACAGGTGCACCTTGTGCTGGGGACAAAAGGCCACTCGAAAATGTGCAGTTCTGTCACACAACACAATGCAACAGATGTCTCAAGTTGAGGGAGCGTGCAATAGGCATGCTGACCACAGGAATGTCCATCAGATCTTTTGCCAGATAATTTAATGTTCCTTTCTCTACCATAAGCCACCAACGTCGTTTTAGAGAATTCGGCAGTATGTCCAACCGGCCTCACAACCGCAGACCACGTGTAACCAGGACAGCCCAGGACCTCCACATCCGGCTTCTTAACCTGCAGGGGTCAGACAGTTTTTCCTGTCTGTAATAAAGCCCTTTTGTGGGAAAAAACTATTTATGATTGGGTGGGCCTGGCTCCCCAGTGGGTGGGCCTATCCCCTCCCAGGCCCACCCATT
Organism: Salvelinus fontinalis; assembly: GCF_029448725.1. Lineage (NCBI taxonomy): Eukaryota > Metazoa > Chordata > Actinopteri > Salmoniformes > Salmonidae > Salvelinus > Salvelinus fontinalis. The sequence goes on along the minus strand of NC_074680.1, from coordinate 8,292,710 downwards.
GCTGCGCCCCTGCCCAGTCATGTGGAATCCATAGATTAGGTTCTAATAAATTATTTCAAACGACTGATTTCCTTCTATGAACTGTAACTCAGTAAAATCCTTGAAATTGTTGCATGTTGCGTATATATTTTTGTTCAGTATAATTAGTAGAAATGGATTGAAACATGCTCTCAGTGCAAGAGAACTGTTGTTTTGCCTTAATCCAAAAACTGAATACAGCTTTTGATTGAATAGTGTGGTGTCATGAAACAGAACGAGCCAGGGAAAGACATATGGGCGAAGGCTATATAGAGTAGTTAAGAAAAGTGTTTTTTGGTGCTTGACACGCATTCCTGGCCTTCTGTTTCCTGTGAGGGGCTGTATGTGTGTGTGTGTGTGTGTGTGTGTGTGTGTGTGTGTGTGTGTGTGTGTGTGTGTGTGTGTGTGTGTGTGTGTGTGTGTGTGTGTGTGTGTGTGTGTGTGTGTGTGTGTGTGTGTGTGTGTGTGTGTGTGTGTGTGTGTGTGTGTGTGTGTGTGTGTGTGTGTGTATGAACGTGCCTCGCTCGCGTCTCGGGGTCTGATTAATTACAGTGATCCTCAGAGGAGTGGGGGGGTGACATATGTTCCCGCGCCGCACCGCTCCTCTCCTCTGTGAGAGCTTGGAGGTGTGTGAGAGGTGTGTGTGTGGAGGGAGGGGGGGGGGGGGGGGGGGGGGGATACTACAGGGTTATCCTGGCACAGACCGGGCACCAGATGTCAGAGCAGATCCAGGACCAAGGCTCTGGCTCGGACGACCGACCAACCAACACTTTTTACGCTAAAAATCCGGTTGGAGCGCCCGAAATAGACTCCCTGAGGATCTGACTCGGCTCAAACTTCCCCACAGATCACGGCTACCGACAGCCGGAAATCTCTACTCGTGTTCTTTTGTGATCGCCAAAATAGTTTCCATTTGCTGCTTTCCGGAAGCTTGCTTTTTTTTGGTGCGATGCTGGACATAACATACCACTCTGGGGTACTGATCTGAAGATATTTATTCCTGATCTGAAACAACAACCACAGAAGCCAGCAGCTGTTATTCATCCTCGTAACGGCCAGAGGGAGCCCGATTTGCGTCTCCTTTAAAAACTGAAATGAAAAGGCTGCAGAGAACATTGCACCACAACTCACAGACTCTCAAGACTCTCATTCAATTTGCGATCTCAAGAACAATGATCCACCACCTCCATTCGAACAGTAAATCTGACAGCTATAAATACCGGCGCTCTCAAAAACACTTTTCATTTTGTTTGCGTTTCAATTTCCGTAAGTGCGTTAGGCAGGCCCTGCACACTGGCTTGCCACCCAAGGAGTAATTTGTTACGTGTTCCCTGCAGAACAAGTGAGACAAACACGTTGGCCCGGTCATGTGTGGCTGTGGTTTGGGGCTAATGTCCCCAATTCCCCTGCAGGACAATGCCATCTTTTGTTTCACACACTTTCCCCTACTTTCCCTACATTAAAGGATTGCTTGGCAGAGCTGGCCTTACCGTTAATGATAAAAGATTGCTGATGTTATTAGACAGATTATGCACATTCTGCAGCAGATTAGACTGCTTGGCCCACTTTGGCAACGGGAATAATCTGGTGCACCTCTCGCTGTGCTCTGCCAATGGCATCATGCAAGCTTCTGTGATGAAAGTTGCTAAAAACAGCTTTTGGCCATTTTGACAGCCTGTTTGTGTGATATCAAGAAGTCCGCTTTTTCCCCTTGTTCTTTCTTTTGAGAAGTCAGAGACACACGCAACATTTATAGTTTATTTTTAGTTGGAGGGACAGTGTGACAGTTTCACAGAACATTACTAATATGACTAGGCTATATAGCAAATATACTTATAGGACTATAAAATACTACTAATATCACAAATTCACTGTCTTCCAAGTACATGCTACTCTCTGTGGCTTATATGGGCTGCAACAAACCTTACTGAGTGAGAGTACTTATGCCAGAGATGTGGAATGACAGTTGACCTAGGAGTAGATGACTCACCCCCAAATACACATCAGCAGTAATCTATTCACTTATTCGACACGAAGCGCTCTAGTGTGGAGACAACTCGCAATGTCAGCAAGACAAAAGGAGTTGATCGTGAACGACAGGGAACGAAGGGCCGAGCACAACCCCCATTTAAATCCACGGAGCTGTAGCGGAGCGGGTCGAGAGCGGCACGTTCTTCTTCGTCCAACTCACTAAGGACCTATCGTGGTCGAAACACACCAACAGTCATGAAGAGAGCACAACAACCCCCCCCCCAGGAGGCTGAAAAGATTTGGCATGGGCCCTCAGATCCTCAAAAAGTTCTACAGTTCTCAGTACCACTGAGAGAATCTTGACTGGCTGTATCACCGCTTGGCATCCGACTGTAATGCGTTAAAGAGAAGTGCCTACGGCCCAGTACATCACTGTGGCCGAGCTCCCTGCCATCTAGGACCTATATACCAGGCGGTGTCAGAGGAAAGCCCTAAAAATTGGCAAAAACTCCACCTACACAAGTCATAGACTGTTCTCTCTGCTACGGTACGGCAAACGGTACTGGAGCACCAAGTCTGGGACCAAAAGGCTCCTGAACAGCTTCTACCCCCAAGCCATAAGAGTGCTGAACAGTTAATGAAATGGCTACCCAGACTTTCTGCATTAACCCCCTTATTTTTTACTCTCTTGCACTGACTCTATGCACACTCACTGGATTCTACCCACACACTCACACTCACACAAAACACACATGCATATTGACGCAACACACACATCCCCTCGAACACTCTTCACGCGGACTTCTTGATATCACACAAACATGCTGTTCAGCATCTATCCTGATTGCCTAGTCACTTTTACCCCGACCTACATGCACATATTACCTCAACTACCCCATACCTATGCACATTGACTTGGTACCGGTACTCGTTGTATTTAGCCTCGGTATTGATATTTTATTGTGCGTTACCATTTCCTTCCTTTTTACCTCTGCATTGTTGGGAAAGGGCTCCCAAGTAAGCGTTTCATGGTAAAATCTACACCCGTTGTAATCAGCACGTGACAAATAAAATTTGAATTTTGATCATTTTGAACTGAGCATCACACTTCCCCAACAACCTCCCAGTCGTGTGGATTTCCGACAACACTGTCACGCTATTTACACGTCAGAGAAAACTGACAAACCCTCCACGGGGGGGGAAAGATGGCAGTAAAGACAGTTGTCTACGGTCTAATCGAATAACCTACAGTATCTAAATCGCTGTGGTCTGACACAAACATTGTACAGTAATTGGTAGTTGAGCGGAAGAGGAGATAGCAAAGGCGTGCTTGGTTGGGTTTCAGTCGAGAGAGGGGATCCACGCCGTGTTGACCTGGCAACAAGGCGAACATTAAAAGAAGCAGCTATCTGTTCCTCAAGTGCACATTTACCAGGCAGACAGGGGCCTGAGGTTGATGTGAGCCAAGTGATTGTCGAGAAAGACAGGCAGTGTGACTCACCCGGCTATAAAAAAAAAATTGGGGCCCAAGCTCACGTGATCAAGAGAGAGAGAAGGACATAGAGAGAGAAGAGCGAGAGAAAGAGAAGGGCAGAAAGAAGGACAAGGAGAGCGAGAGAAAGAGGAGAGAGAGAAATACAGAGACAAATAGGAGAGAAAAAGAGCGAGAAAGAGGAGAGAAAAAAGAGGAAGACAGCGAGAGAAGGAGAAAGATAAGGACAGAGAGAAAGAAAGAGGGGGAGAGAGAGAGCGCGAAAGAGGAGGAGAGAGAGCGAAAGAGAAGGAGAGAGAAAGAGGAGGAGAGAGAGAAAGAAAGAAAGAAAGAAAGAAAGAGAAAAAGAGGAGGAGAGAGAGAGAGAGAGGAGGAAAGAGGGAGAAAGAGAAAGACAAGAAGAGAAGGACAGAGAGAGCAAGAAAGGAGAGAGAAAGAAGCACAGAAACAATGAGAGAAAGAGGAGAACGAAAGAGGAGGACAGAGAAAGAGAAAAATGAAAGAAGGAGTGAGAGAAAGACAGAAAGAAAAAGAAAGAAAGAAGGACAAGGAGAGCGAGAGAAAGAGGAGAGAGAGAAATACAGAGACAAATAGGAGAGAAAAAGAGCGAGAAAGAGGAGAGAAAAAAGAGGAAGACAGCGAGAGAAGGAGAAAGATAAGGACAGAGAGAAAGAAAGAGGGGGAGAGAGAGAGCGCGAAAGAGGAGGAGAGAGAGCGAAAGAGAAGGAGAGAGAAAGAGGAGGAGAGAGAGAGAGAAAGAAAGAAAGAAAGAAAGAGAAAAAGAGGAGGAGAGAGAGAGAGAGAGGAGGAAAGAGGGAGAAAGAGAAAGACAAGAAGAGAAGGACAGAGAGAGCAAGAAAGGAGAGAGAAAGAAGCACAGAAACAATGAGAGAAAGAGGAGAACGAAAGAGGAGGACAGAGAAAGAGAAAAATGAAAGAAGGAGTGAGAGAAAGACAGAAAGAAAAAGAAAGAAAGAGCGAGAAGGAGCAAAAGAGGAGGAGAGAAAGAGGAGAGAGAGAAAAAGAGAGAGCGAGAGAAAGAGGAGCAGAGAGAGAAAAAGAGAGAGCGAGAGAAAAAGAGGAGAGAGAGAAGGAGAGAGAGAGAGAGAGAAGGAGAGAAGGAGAGAAAGAGGAGGAGAGAGAGAGAGAAAGAGGAGGAGAGAGAAAAAGAGGAGGAGAGAGAGAGAGAAAGAGGAGGAGAGAGAGAGGAAAAAGAGGAGGAGAGAGAGAAAAAGAGGAGGAGAGAGAGAGAAAAAGAGGAGGAGAGAGAGAGAAAAAGAGGAGGAGAGAGAGAGAAAAAGAGGAGGAGAGAGAGAGAAAGAGGAGGAGAGAGAAAGAGAGAGAGGGAGGGAGAAAAAGAGAAAGAGGGAGAGAGAGAGAAAGAGGGGGAGAGAGAGAAAGAGGAGGAGAGAGAGAAAGAGGAGGAGAGAGAGAGAGAGGAGGAGAGAGAGAAAAAGAGAAAGAGGAGGAGAGAGAGAAAACAGGGAGGAGAGAGAGAAAGAGGACAGAGAGAGGAGGAGAGAAAGAGGAGGAGAGAGAGAAAGAGGACAGAGAGAGGAGGAGAGAAAGAGGAGGAGAGAGAGAAAGAGGAGGAGAGAGAGAGAAAAAGAGGAGAGAGAAAAAGAGGAGAGAGAGAGAAAAAGAGGAGAGAGAGAGAAAAAGAGGAGAGAGAGAGAGAAGAGAGAGAGAGAGAGAGAGAGAAGAGAGAAAGAGGAGAGAGAGAGAGAGAGAGAAAGAGGAGGAGAGAAAGAGAGAGAGAGAAAGAGAAGAGAGAAAGAGGAGGAGGAGCGAGAGAGAGAGCGAGAGGAGGAGGAGAGAGAGAGAGAGGGAGGGAGAAAAAGAGAAAGAGGGAGAGAGAGAGAAAGAGGGGGAGAGAGAGAAAGAGGAGGAGAGAGAGAAAGAGGAGGAGAGAGAGAGAGAGGAGGAGAGAGAGAAAAAGAGAAAGAGGAGGAGAGAGAGAAAACAGGGAGGAGAGAGAGAAAGAGGACAGAGAGAGGAGGAGAGAAAGAGGAGGAGAGAGAGAAAGAGGACAGAGAGAGGAGGAGAGAAAGAGGAGGAGAGAGAGAAAGAGGAGGAGAGAGAGAGAAAAAGAGGAGAGAGAAAAAGAGGAGAGAGAGAGAAAAAGAGGAGAGAGAGAGAGAAGAGAGAGAGAGAGAGAAGAGAGAAAGAGGAGAGAGAGAGAGAGAGAGAAAGAGGAGGAGAGAAAGAGAGAGAGAGAAAGAGAAGAGAGAAAGAGGAGGAGGAGCGAGAGAGAGAGCGAGAGGAGGAGGAGAGAGAGAGAGAAAGAGGAGAGAGAGAGAAAGAGGAGGAGAGAGAGAAAGAGGAGGAGAGAGAGAAAGAGGAGGAGAGAGAGAAAGAGGAGGAGAGAGAAAGAGGAGAGAGAGAGAGCGAGAGAGAGAGAGAGAGAAAGAGAGAGAGAGAGGAGGAGAGGGAGAAAACGAGAGAGAGAGAAAAAGAAAGAGAGAGAGAGAGAGAGAGAGAAAGAGAGAGGAGGAGAGGGAGAGAGAGAGAGAAAAAGAGAGAGAAAAAGAGAGAAAAAGAGAGAGTAAAAGAGAGAAAAAGATAGAAAAGAGAGAGAGAGAGAGGGAAAAGGAGAGAGAGAGAGAGAGAAAAGGAGAGAGAGAGAAAGAAAAGGAGAGAGGGAGAAAAAGAGAGAGAGAGAGAGAGAGAGAGAGAGAGAGAGAGAGAGAATTATCAAGATTATCTAACATAAAAATGTTAAACGGGGCCGAGACTCATGTGGAATCATCATTTGGCATAAGCAGGACTTGGCACTGAATGAAATGAAAAAAGGTACCAGTCACATTTGGCTAAAACTTAACAAAGGTACAATCTATTGTGACAATGACGTATACATATGCGCAGCTTATGCTCCTCCTTCAGATTCATCATATAATGATGATCAGTTTTTTGACAATCTCCAGACAGAAATCATTACATTTCAGGCAGAAGGTAAAGTGCTTCTTTGTAGAGATTTCAATGCAAGAACAGGTTCTGAGCCTGACTACACTGATGCGGGAGGTAACCACCACATATTTGGTCACCCCTCCTTGTACAGTAGCCCTATTATGAATAATAGAAACAGTCCTGACCAAATACTGAACAAAAATGGGAAGGAGTTAGTGCATCTCTGTCGAGCCTTAGGCCTGTACATGCTTAATGGTAGAATCAGAGGGGACTCTTTAGGTCAGTTTACTTACTGCTCAGCTCTTGGGACAAGTGTAGTCGATTATGCCATTACGGACATTGACCCCTCCTCCATTAGTGCATTCACTGTCAGACCAGACACCATTGTCAGATCACAGTCAGATCAACGTGTTTTTGAAGAAATTAACCGGCAATATTTATTCAAAAAAACTGCCCAATAAACTCTACAACATCAACCAATCGTACAGATGGGCTCCAAACAGTGCAGAGAGATTCATTGAAACATTGAACTCAAATGAAATGATGAACTCTATACAGTTTTTCAATAACTCACAATACCAAAACAATAAAGATGGTGTCAATTCGGCTACTCTAAACATCAACTGCATATTCCAAAAAGCAGCATCGAAAGCAAATTTGAGAAAACCAAAGAAATGCAACATCAGAAACAAAAAACAAAATGTTTCTGACAAATGGTTTGATAATGAATGTAAAAGAATTAGAAAACGCTTAAGACAAATGTCAAACAAAAAACATAAGCAGCAAAACAACCCAGAGCTACGATATGAATACTTTGAAACTCTGAAACAGTATAAACATACACTGAAACGCAAGAAACTGAATTATACCAACAAGACACTTGATGAAATTGAAAACGCAATTGACCAAAATCAGTTCTGGTGGAACAATGTGGAACAATTTAAGCACAACAAAGCCACAAGAATTAGCCATACAAGATGTAGGAATTTGGAAAACTTATTTTGATAATCTATACAAAAACATCCCAGAAAAAGACTTAAAACAGAACCAATTAGAAATTAAAGAAAAATTGAACATCCTTGAATCAGTCATTAAAAACAACCAAAATCCATTAGATTACCCAATAACCCAACAAGAACTAAATGAAAAGCTCAAATCTATTAAATCAAAGAAGGCTTGTGGTCTAGACAACATCAGAAATTAAATGCTGAAAAACAGCACACCTGAGTTGCAAAATGCTGTGCTTAAACGGTTCAACATGGTTTTAACTTCTGGCTGCTTCCCTGATGTCTGGAACCAGGGGCTCATTTCCCCTATCCACAAAAGTGGAGACAAATCAGACCCCAATAATTACAGGGGAATTTGTGTCAACAGTAACTTGGGAAAGGTTTTCTGTAGCATTTTGAATTCAAGAATTCAAACCTTTCTTCAAGAAAAAAATGTAATAACTAAATGTCAAATTGGCTTTCTCCCTAACCATCGCACTACTGACCATATATACACCTTACACACACTAATTACTAAACACGTCCACCAAAAAAAGAGGGCAAAATCTTTGCTTGCTTTATTGACTTTAAAAAAACATTTGATTCTATTTGGCACGAAGGGCTATTCTACAAAATTCTCCAAAGTGGGCTTGGTGGTAAGGTGTATGAGTTAATAAAATGTATGTACACAGAAAACAAGTCTGCAATAAAAATCAAAAACCAAAGAACAGAATTATTTTCACAATGTCGAGGTGTGAGACAAGGTTGTAGTTTGAGTCCAAATCTTTTCAACATTTATATCAATGAATTAGCAGACATGTTGGACCATTCTCCAGCCCCAGGACTCACACTATATGACACAGAGGTGAAATACCTGCTATATGCTGATGACTTGGTACTTCTATCACCAACCAAAGAAGGTCTTCAACAGAACATTAATATTCTAGAGCAATATTGCCATAATTGGGCCCTGGCAGTAAATTTCCCAAAAACTAAAATCATGATTTTCCAAAAACAAAACAGATGTCAGAAACACAAATATAAATTCACCCTGAACAACACCATCATTGAACACACAAAAAATTACACCTACCTTGGTCTGACCATATCTGCATCGGGAAACTTTAATAGGGCAGTGAATGCACTCAAAGAAAAAGCCTGCAGAGCATTGTGTGCAATAAAAATGAAATTATTCAAAATCAACATCCCAATTAGAATTTGGACCAAAATATTTGACAGTGTAATCCTACCAATAGCTCTTTATGGAAGTGAGGTTTGGGGGCCACTCAATAAACTGGACTTTAAAATGTGGGACAAACATCCAATTGAAGCCCTACATGCAGAATTCTGTCGGAAAATCCTACAAGTCCAGAGAAATACACCAACTAATGCATGTAGGGCAGAATTGGGCCGCTTTCCAGTAATAATGAAAATACAGAAAAGATCATTAAAATTTTGGCTACATCTAAATTCAAGTCCAAATTCGAGTCTGCAATTTAAAGCACTTCAAACCCAAGAGCTGAGCCCAGAAACGAGCCCTCTCAGTCAGCTGGTGTTGGACCTAACCAACCAAGCTGACACCAGCACTGCTTCAAAAGAAAGAATTCCAATAAACAAAATCATGAACCAATCAAAGGACTAATATATACAACATTGGAAAAACGAAACAAAATCCCAAAGCCGACTAAATTGCTATCTGACCCTAAACAGAGAATATGAATTGGCTGAATATCTCTACTCTGTCAGAGATACGAAGCAGAGACAGATCCTTACCAAGTACAGGCTGAGTGACCACCGATTGGCAATAGAAACCGGCAGACATAAAAAGACATGGCTACCCAAAGAGGAGCGTTTATGTGGTCACTGCACGACAGGGGAGGTAGAAACAGAGATGCACTTTCTCCTTTACTGTGATAAATATTCCTCACCAAGAGATTCATTATTCACAGAAATGACTACATTTATTCCAAATTTTAACTTATTAAACCCAGAGGAAAAAACTAAAAATACTCATGGGCGAAGGAGTAATGGCTCCTCTTGCAGCCAAATATGTATTTGCCTGCCATAGCCTGAGGGACACTGAATAATAACATCTGCATAGTAAGCAGTAACTTACTTATTATGACTGTTATTGTTATTACTATTATTATTGTTGTTTATCATTCCAAATAGTAGTGGTATGGGTGGTAATGGTAATGATAGCAGTTTAAGGATGGTGGTGGTGGTGGTAGTGGTGGTAATGATGATAGTAGTTGTAGTACTGATGTAATGGTGAAGATGACCGTTATTTAGTTATAAGTAAGTTTATAGTTTAATTTTTTTAATTTTTTATTACAATGTATATTGTATACATTGTTGCTTTGGCAATATTGACACAATGTTTTTCATGCCAATAAAGCAGCTTGAATTTTGAGAGGAGTTCTGGAGTTCCAAATTGAGCAACTACTGAAAAAATGAACTCCTACAAATATTGAAAATAACATGGTTTTTAGAGTGAAGTACATTGGAAAAAAGCTAAAGAAAACTGCAAGACTGAATAGAAGACAAAACAAGCAACAAACGAAGAAGATAGGCTTTTTAAATTGTAACTATTTTTCATTAAATTGTACAGTTATCTTTCTTTGGTGTTTACCAGTTGCTAAGCAGTTGCTAGGGACTCTCCTGGAAGAAGCTAGCTAGAGAACAAAGAATATCTAGTTAACATAAGAAAAGAAAGACAAATAAGGACAGAAGATAAAGGACATCAACGTAAAACAGTCCTCTAAAGACACAAGAGACAATAATACAAGAAACAACACTTCTATTGCAACATTGTAGCCATCATCACCAACGTTGCTATGGCAATTGTTTACCCACCAGACATCCAAACAGAGAAAGCGAAGAAAAGTTTCAAACGTTTGTTGATGGGACAGAACCATGAATGCCTGTTTGCAGATCTTACCAGTTGCAAAACAAGAGCAAATGTAATATTTAACACCAAACGAGGGCACATATGGAAAAGGGTTATTTGCAACCATTTCCCTTTCTCAAAAAAGAGAGGCATCAGCCAAGGATGTCAGATCAGCATTTTTGAAGAAGCTGACCAGAGCAACACGTATCAAACAGTAAACTTATATAATAATGGAACTGTATTTATACAAGGCAATGATTCAAGCCTCCAGGCTTTTGAGAATAGGTTTGCTACCCTAAAAGCAGAAACGGTCTCTGTGACCCAGCAAGTAGCCCTCAGTGTCCCTCTACCTACCTCACATGCAGCAGACAGAGCCAAGGCCATGCCTACAACACCAAGAACACCTGCTATGCAACGTTTCCACAACACCCTCTCTCTAGTCAAAGCAGAGGTCATAGAACTCAGAGAACAAGCTTCAAGAGGAGGACACTGTCCAGAAACTTAAAGAGATGAAACAGGGCATCGATTTGCTAAATTAGAAAGCAGAATGGACAAACTGAGCCATACAAATGATGACCTCAGAGACCAACTGAGCACAACAAGAAAGGAGCTAGAACAAAGGGAGAGGTACATTGACACCCTCAACCAGCAGCGAGTCATGATGTCCTCTGCATCTAGAGAACATGTCCACCAGCTTGGTTCAACACAAGCAGAACCTGAGACCAGCATGGCCTCCGCCACACAGCCTGATGACACTGCACCAGCCTACCCCAGCCCAGATGAGCCAACCAGCCACCCAGTCTGCTCCAGCCCAGGTCAGCCAACCAACCTCCCGGGCTGCTCCAGCCTAGGTCAGCCAACCAGCCTCCCAGTCTGCTCCAGCCCAGGTCAACCTACCAGCCTCCCAGTCTGCTCCAGCCCAGGTCAACCTACCAGCCTCCCAGTCTGCTCCAGCCCAGGTCAACCTACCAGCCTCCCGGTCTGCTCCAGCCCAGGTCAGCCAACCAGCCTCCCGGGCTGCTCCAGCCCAGGTCAGAATACCAGTCTCCCAGTCTTCTCCACCCCATGTCAGCCAACCAGCCTACCAGTCTGCTTCAGCCCAGGTCAGCCAACCAGCCTCTCAGTCTGCTCCAGCCCAGGTCAGCCAACCAGCCTCCAGGTCTGCTCCACCCAGGTCAGAATACCAGCCTCCCGGGCTGCTCCACCCAGGTCAGAATACCAGTCTCCAGGTCTGCTCCAGCCCAGGTCAGAATACCAGCCTCCAGGTCTGCTCCAGCCCAGGTCAGCCAACCAGCCTCTCAGTCTGCTCCAGCCCAGGTCAGCCAACCAGCCTCCCGGTCTGCTCCACCCAGGTCAGAATACCAGCCTCCAGGTCTGCTCCAGCCCAGGTCAGAATACCAGCCTCCAGGTCTGCTCCAGCCCAGGTCAGCCAACCAGCCTCTCAGTCTGCTCCAGCCCAGGTCAGCCAACCAGCCTCCCGGTCTGCTCCACCCAGGTCAGCCAACCAGCCTCCCAGTCTGCTCCAGCCCAGGTCAGAATACCAGCCTCCAGGTCTGCTCCAGCCCAGGTCAGAATACCAGCCTCTCAGTCTGCTCCAGCCCAGGTCAGAATACCAGCTTCCAGGTCTGCTCCAGCCCAGGTCAGAATACCAGCTTCCAGGTCTGCTCCAGCCCAGGTCAGAATACCAGCTTCCAGGTCTGCTCCAGCCCAGGTCAGAATACCAGCTTCCAGGTCTGCTCCAGCCCAGGTCAGAATACCAGCCTCTCAGTCTTCTCCAGCCCAGGTAAATCTACCAGCCTCTCAGTCTGCTCCAGCCCAGGTCAACCTACCAGCCTCTCAGTCTACTCCAGCCCAGGTCAACCTACTAGCCTCCCAGTCTGCTCCAGCCAGCCAGCAAGTTCTTAGTCCAGGAAAGATTATTCCCTAGACACCAGATGTATACGTGCTGGTGTCCTACAACTGACAGTGAAATGCAGCTACTCAGTCAGACCAGGATTGACACGACTGACATCATCATCCACACTGGCACAAACGACCTTCATGCCAAAGGTGAAAATGTATCTGGGGCAGTGAGAAGAGTGGCAGAACGGGCACGGGCTATGTTCCCAACAACCAATATAGTTGTATCCACCCTCCTACCAAGGAAAGACTTCACAGGAAAGTTGATTGACAAAATAAATCAACAGATCCCTGTGGACTGTGCCTCACTGCTCAACGTCAGAACGGCTTACCACCCCACTCTGACATTTACATTTTCGTATAAATGCTCACATCAGGACAGTATCAGAGCCTTTGCCAAGGACCTAAAGGATGCAACACTTGGCAGGGACCCACACACCCATCACCACAGCAGCAGAGGCCCCCCGTTCCACTTTCTGAAACAACAGTACCCCCACCATCCCCACATCATTTTTCTTCCTCGTGATGCCATCGATTTTGTGAAGTACACCAGTCCCTCCTGCAGCAAAGCAACCCCACAACATGATGCTGCCACCCCTGTGCGTCACGGTTAAGATGGTGTTCTTCGGCTTGCAAGCCTCCCCTTAACCCTCCAAACATAACGATGGTCATTATGGCCAAACAGTTCTATTTTTGTTTCATCAGACCAGAGGACATTTTTCCAAAAAGTACGATCTTTGTCCCCATGCGCAGTTGCAAACCGTAGTCTGTCTTTTTTATGGCGGTTTTGGAGCAGTGGCTTCTTCCTTGCTGAGCAGCCTTACAGGTTTTGTCGATATAGGACTCGTTTTACTGTGGATATAGATACTTTTGTACACGTTTCCTCCAGCATCTTCACAAGGTCCTTTGCTGTTGTTCTGGGATTGATTTGCTCTTTTCCCACCAAAGTACGTTCATCTCGAGGAGACAGAACGTGTCTCCTTCCTGAGCGGTATGACGGCTGCGTGGTCCCATGGTGTTTATACTTGCGTACTATTGTTTGTACAGATGAAAATGGTACCTTCAGGCGTTTGGAAATTGCTCCCAATGATGAAGCAGACTTGGAGGTCTACAATTTTTTCCTGAGGTCTTGGCTGATTTCTTTTGATTTTCCCATGATGTCAAGCAAAGAGGCACTGAGTTTGAAGGTAGGCCTTGAAATACATCCACAGGTACACCTCCAATTGACTCAAATTATGTCAATAAGCCTATCTGAAGCTTCTAAAGCCATGACATAATTTCCTGGAATTTTCCAAGCTGTTTAAAAAGGCACACTCAACTTAGTGTATGTAAAATTCTCACCCACTGGAATTGTGATACAGTGAATTATAAGTGAAATAAACTGTCTGTGAACAATTGTTGGAAAAATTACTTGTGTCATGCACAAAGTAGATGTCCTAACCGACTTGCCAAAACTATAGTTAACAAGAAATTTGTGGAGTGGTTGAAAAATGAGTTTTAATGACTCCAACGTAAGTGTATGTAAACTTCCGACTTCAACTGTATGTATATGTATATATTTGTGTGTGTGTGTGTGTGTGTGTGTTATATATATACAGTGGGGCAAAAAAGTATTTAGTCAGACACCAATTGTGCAAGTTCTCCCACTTAAAAAGATGAGCCTGTAATTTTCATCATAGGTACACTTCAACTATGACAGACAAAATGAGAATTTTTTTTCCAGAAAATCACATTGTAGGAATTTTAAAGAATTTATTTGCAAATTATGGTGGAAAATAAGTATTTGGTCACCTACAAACAAGCAAGATTTCTGGCTCACAGACCTGTAACTTCTTCTTTAAGAGGCTCCTCTGTCCTCCACTCGTTACCTGTATTAATGGCACCTGTTTGAACTTTACTTATTATTTGTCATTGTTTATAATTTCATTACAATGTATATTGTATACATTGTTGCTTTGGCAATATTGACACAATGTTTTTCATGCCAATAAAGCAGCTTGAATTTGAATTTGAGAGAGGAAGAGAGAGGAAGAGAGAGGAAAAGAGAGCGAGAGAGAGAGGAGGAGAGCGAGAGAGAGGAGAGCGAGAGAGAGGAGAGCAAGAGAGAAAGAGGAGGAGAGAGAGAAAGAGGAGGAGAGAGAGAGAGGAAGAGAGAGGGAGAGAGAGAAAGATGACATTATTTTGACACTGGGTTATTGTTGTTACTGTTGTCCTGTTGACAATTTGGATTCTCAGTTTTTATTTCTATATTGTAAATATCCAAAATAAGCTTTGGCAATATGTACATTGTTACGTCACGCCAATAAAGCAAATTGAATTGAAAGAGAGAGAGAGGAGGAGAGAGAGAAAGAGATAGAGAGAAAGAAAGAGGAGGAGAGAGAGAGAAAGAGGAGAGAGAAAGAAAGAGCAGGAAAGAGAAAGAGGCGATTCAGCGTTATCAATGAGGAGATCTCTCTCCAGATAAGGGCTGCTCAGCTCAACCTGGCATCCATGTTCGTTTGGGACTTCCTTTAATCACAAACTGCCATTGCAGAAGCCATTTCAAATGCCGTGTAAGTCACGTTTTGGAGACAAGGGTGAAAATGCAGCGACTGGGTGGGGGGTAATCTAACTTGGCCATTTCAGGTGATACCTACCCAATACCCAGGTAAAACTCTGTGCTAAGGAGCCCTTCTAATGCACAAGTATATTACAGGCTCATTGTTGCCTCACATAGATTTGTCCAAAGCCATTTATTAATCCAGAATCTCTGTGAAGGATAGGGATGGTGACGATGACTATGTGACACTGAGTGTCGGTGGCACTAGTGTATTGTGATTGAGTGGCAGAGTGCAACCTTTAAAGGCCAACTATTGGGGCAGAACAGCAGCAATCCTAATGACTCAGGCGGTGTGCTGATTCCCTTCCCCTTGTCCACACTCTCAGGCCTAGTTAAACCAGCCTTGGCTGTGCTTCTAACACTTTATCAATTCAAATCAACAGATGAATAATGATATGTTACTTCTTACTTCCATGCATTTCCCTGCATGATCTGAATACAACGATCTACACTGCTCAAAAAAATGAAGGGAACACTTAAACAACACAATGTAACTCCAAGTCAATCACACTTCTATGAAATCAAACTGGCCACTTAGGAAGCAACACTGATTGACAATAAATTTCACATGCTGTTGTGCAAATGGAATAGACAAAAGGTGGAAATTATAGGCAATTAGCAAGACGCCCCCAAAAAAGGAGTGATTCTGCAGGTGGTGACCACAGACCACGTCTCAGTTCCTATGCTTCCTGGCTGATGTTTTGGTCACTTTTGAATGCTGGCGGTGCTCTCACTCTAGTGGTAGCATGAGACGCAGTCTACAACCCACACAAGTGGCTCAGGTAGTGCAGTTCATCCAGGATGGCACATCAATGCGAGCTGTGGCAAAAAGGTTTGCTGTGTCTGTCAGCGTAGTGTCCAGAGCATGGAGGCGCTACCAGGAGACAGGCCAGTACATCAGGAGACATTACATTACATTTACATTTAAGTCATTTAGCAGACGCTCTTATCCAGAGCGACTTACAAATTGGTGCATTCATCTTATGACATCCAGTGGAACAGCCACTTTACAACAGTGATCACAGACCACTTCTCAGTTTTGCAGGTCATTTTGCAGGGCTCTGGCAGTGCACCTCCTTGCACAAAGGCGGAGGTAGCGGTCCTGCTGCTGGGTTGTTGCCCTCCTACGGCCTCCTCCACGTCTCCTGATGTACTGGCCTGTCTCCTGGTAGCGCCTCCATGCTCTGGACACTACGCTGACAGACACAGCAAACCTTTTTGCCACAGCTCGCATTGATGTGCCATCCTGGATGAACTGCACTACCTGAGCCACTTGTGTGGGTTGTAGACTCCGTCTCATGCTACCACTAGAGTGAGAGCACCGCCAGCATTCAAAAGTGACCAAAACATCAGCCAGGAAGCATAGGAACTGAGAAGTGGTCTGTGATCACCACCTGCAGAATCACTCCTTTTTGGGGGTGTCTTGCTAATTGCCTATAATTTCCACCTTTTGTCTATTCCATTTGCACAACAGCATGTGAAATTTATTGTCAATCAGTGTTGCTTCCTAAGTGGACAGTTTGATTTCATAGAAGTGTGATTGACTTGGAGTTACATTGTGTTGTTTAAGTGTTCCCTTTATTTTTTTGAGCAGTGTATTTAGCCTGTAGGCTCACAGAAGCCTATAGGGGACTTACTCCTTCCTATATGACGTACTGGAAGACGAAATGGAAGATCATCTGCTGCCACCTGCTGGTCAACATGATTTTTTACATCACATTCCATTATTCATCTTCGATTTTGAGGCTTGCGTGTGTGTGGTGCAAAAATAACCTTTCAGAAATAGTCTAAAACATGAGTGTCTGCCTGTGTGTCTGTGTGTGTGTGTGTGTGTGTGTCTGCCTGTACATGCGTGCTTGTTTGAGTACAGATGTGTGTGTACGTACCTCTCGTAGATGGTCTTCAGGGGGACCTGGTCTGAGATGTCGTCGGTCTCCTCCAGGAAGAGGATGAGCCAGGAGGTCCTGTAGGGCCACTCTTCCGTCAGGTTGATCCACGACGCCAGACGATCCCAGTTAAATATGATCTGATTGGCCCTCAGCAGACGTCCTGGAAATATGGACCAATGAGAAGTGGCGTTGGTGTGTTGGTTGAAACACCTACTACTCCCCTGCTAATAACAAGTGCCGTGCTGGGAGAAGTCGACTCTCCCCCTTGGGTGAAATAAAGGTAATCTAATAGGTGATGTGTTACCTGTGACAGAGACAATGTTCAGGAGCCTCCTCATGGTCTGGGGGCTGATGTCACTGAACCAGTCCTCGGTGACCAGCAGCTTGGTCAGGTCAAAGGACATCTGTCTGGTAACAGTCCTCTGCATCTGCCTCCTGCGGTACGTGTCCTACACACACATACACAATAACTTATGTTTATACTTGGATTAGCCCTGGGTCTTTCCACAAACCAGTCAGTAAGTCATTTTAGCTTAGGTCCCTTGTTTTGCCCATTCTAACGTTCAATCGAACAGTAACTGAATGCCTCGATGCCTGTCTGCCTGCTTTATATAGCAAGCCACGGCCACATGACTCACTGTCTACAGGAGCGAACCATTTTTGTGAACGGGGTGGTGTACCTAATAAACTGGCCACAGAGTGTGTATAATGTGTTTGCTTTACATATCAAAATGATAGTAACATTTAGTTACAGCAAGCACTGGCCTCGTTTGACCTGCCCTGTGTTCTACAATTCACATGACCGCGTGACAGTTTGGTGGCAGTCTCGTGATGACATCACCCCCGTGGCGTGCCGTGCACCTTGCGACAAGCGGCTCCCTGGGTGTGTGACCTCTAGTCCTGTAGTCCCGTCTCTTCCATCCTTGTTTTCCCAACACCCATCCCACCAACACACAAGCAGCTCTGTTACTCGGCCCAATTAACCGACTGGAGATCTCAGTTGAGCTCGCCAGGGCATGTCCAGGGCTGGACGCACGGATATACACTGTGTGCTACCAAGACAGAGGCATCAGCTGTCCACAGTCACTGTCTTTGCACAGCTGGCTCAAAGTTTGTTTGATATTAGCCACAGCTACGCTTCCTGGGGTCCACACAGGGTTGTGTGTGTGTGTGTGTGTGTGTGTGTCTCAAGCAAAGACTAAACTACATATTGAGACTAGATCTCACCTCTTTTCTGCATTGTCTGCGAGTACAAAATGAGTGGAATGCTGTCTGGAGGACCTCAATAGGTGCTGCTTGCTGAACGCTGCAGCGATGCTGTAAATATGAGAGTGTTCGTCAGGCCACACTCAGAACACCACCACCAGCCACTGAGCGGACTTTGATGTGGACTGAATGCCTGTCGTGTGACGACCTCACTGGTAGGGAGAGAGTGTATAGCCAGCATTGGTTCAGTAAGGAGGTGATTGGCTCTCAGTTGATCCTTACTTAGATGCATTTGGACATGCTCACGGAGTGAAATGTGATCGGGGAAAGTTGATCGTTGTTTTATTGACTTGTTTTTCTGTATAACCAGACCATCAGGAGAAATTGCTGCGCTCTGAATGTTGAAAAACTGCTGTAAGAGTTGGAGTCTTTCCTCCAAACAAGCAAACTTACGTTGAGCTCACGTCAGCCCGGCGCCAAATACTGTTTACAAGCCTGAGCTCGCCTGGCCCGCCTCCCTCACTTCCCCTCCCCTGCCATCTTGGAAGGCTAAAGATCCACAACTCCGCAATTAAGTAGCCGAGAGACAGAGAGCTTTTTCTCTCCCTCCATCCTCCTTCCTTCCATCCTTCTTAGCTCCACTTGTAAAGAGACCCACTCACTGCCTTCTTGGCAGCCAAGAAACCGCCAGAGAGGGCAAACAAAAAGAAGTGGGCGCCGAAATAAAAAAAAAGGGACCCAAGGAAAATAAAAGACCAAAAAAAAAAAAACAGGCAAATAAATCAGACGCCCAAACAAACAAACAGATAAACAAACAAAACGGGTTCCTCGCAGGGGGAAGCAGGCAGGGCCACTTAGCCTCCCGCCAGCAGCCACCAATGCCAGCGTTTTGTCACTGGGACACACTGCTGCTCCTCCCTGTCATTAGGCAGTGTGGCATCGCAGCAGGAAGGATAAACAGACATTACATCAATTACCAGGCAGAGACTCCTCGGCGATGGAGACAGGCTCTTCTGCTCCCGACCTCCTCCACCCCTCTCCACTATGTTCACCGCAAGGCTAGAGGAAGCTAGCTACACCCCCTGGCCTGTGGGTTTAAGTGCATTATCTCACCCTTTCTATGTTAGTCTTCTCTAGCTGTGTCTATGGGAAAAGAAGCATAAAAACCACTTCAGAGGCAACATTTTGATGCGTTTACTGAGCTTTCATTGCCCGCAGACACCCAATCTCCTTATGTTCCTTGTTCTATCCCTTGTCTTTGTGCCAGAACTCTGCCGGTCTACAGGACCTCTGCAGGTAGATCTATGGCCCAGCCTGGGCATGGAGAGGGTTGGCTGGCTGAAAGAGCTTACCCTGCGGTTGAGGGCCGTCTTGCTGCCAAACTTGGCCTGATCCCCCAGACTGTTTGAGGATAGGTTCCTGTCCATCTCCTCATGGCATCCTGTGAAGAGGAGTGGAAAAGGAGAGATAAAAAGAGACAATACCATCAGGGATGTCTCATCACAACAGCTAATATAAAGAACCAACCTATTCACGATAAATGATTACCATTTCCTACAGCAAGTCAGAATGCGCGAGTGTGTGTGTGTGCGTGTCTAGTCTATGCCTATGTCAGTGTTTCCTAATTCTGGTCCACAGGACCCAAAGTGATGTCAGTGTTTCCTAATCCTGGTCCACAGAACCCAAAGTGATGTCAGTGTTTCCTAATCCTGGTCCACAGGACCCAAAGTGATGTCAGTGTTTCTTAATCCTGGTCCACAGGACCCAAAGTGATGTCAGTGTTTCCTAATCCTGGTCCACAGGACCCAAAGTGATGTCAGTGTTTCCTAATCCTGGTCCACAGGACCCAAAGTGATGTCAGTGTTTCCTAATCCTGGTCCACAGAACCCAAAGTGATGTCAGTGTTTCCTAATCCTGGTCCACAGGACCCAAAGTGATGTCAGTGTTTCCTAATCATGGTCGAGAGGACCCAAAGTGATGTCAGTGTTTCCTAATCCTGGTCCACGGGGACCCAAATTGATGCACATGATATTTTTTACCATAACAAAAATGTACACCCTTTGGGGTCCCCAGGATTAAGAAACACTGGCCTGTGTGTGTGTGCGCGTTTTCATGTTTGTGTGACACATGCCATACATATGTCTTGCGTACCCTCAGGGTTGGCCAGGTCTCCGTTGGAGGTGGGGGCGGCCATGCACAGCTTCCTGGTCGTGCTTAGCCCCCGGCTGTTGAGGAAAACAGGCAGGTGGACGATGTTCCTCATGTAGTCGTGGCCGTTGATGTTGGAGTCCCTGAGCACACTGTTCAGGTTCTGGTTGATGGCCTTGATGATGATGTGGGGGTCGCTGGCAAAAATGGAGATGAAGGGGCCTTTGGAGAACAGCACCCTCACCTGGTGGAGGAGGGGAATAGGAGGAGGATTTAGACCTGGGTTCATCCACTACTGCTCATCCGTAGTGGACTTGTTGGAATGATAAAAGCCTGAAATCATTTGAGGGTGAACCTTGTGTCAGATTCATAGTGTGGTCATACACACAACTGGGGAACAAAAACACTTGACATCAACTTGTTAAAATCTGTAAACTGTGGCTATGATTTGTAGTATCTTGTTAGGTTCAGTTTGTGGGGTCACATATCTGTCGATCACATTCTGTTTCTAAAGAGGACATGCAACAGCAATTCAAATAGGGGGCCTCCCTACTAGTTGTCTCTCTAAATCAGGGGTATTCAACCGGGGGTCTGCGGCCCTCTGACATAGGCCTTGAAAAAGCACCCACAAATATACAGTGCATTCAGAAAGTATTCAGACCCCTTGACTTTTCCCACATTTTGTTACAGCCTTATTCTAAAATTGATAAAATCGATTCCCCCCCCCCCCCCTCATCAATCTACACACGATACCCCATAATGAAAAGGTAAAGCAGGGATTTTCTTCTTTTTTTCAAATGCATTAAATGTAAAAAACTTAAGTATCACATTTATCACATACCAGTCAAAAGCTTTTTGATAATAATAATAAATTATTTATTCCACTTTAATAATGGAAAAAGTTATGTAAAAAATGTTTCACTAGCCACTTTAAACAATGCCACTTAATATAATGTTTACATACCCTACATTACTCATCTCATATGTATATACTGTACTCTATACCATCTACTGCATCTTGCCTATGCCATTCTGTACCATCACTCATTCATATATTTTTATGTACATATTCTTCAACCCTTTACACTTGTGTGTATAAGGTAGTTGTTGTGAAATTGTTAGGTTAGATTACTCGTTGGTTATTACTGCATTGTCGGAACTAGAAGCACAAGCATTTCACTACACTCACATTAACATCTGCTAACCATGTGTATGTGACAAATAAAATTTGATTTGAAAAGTTGACACACCTACTCATTAAAGTTTTTATTCAAATTTTATTTTTTTTACTATTTTCTACATTGTAGAATAATAGTGAAGACATCAAAACTATGAAACAACACATACAGAATCATGTGGCAACCAAAAAAGTGTGAAGAATCTAAAATGTATTTAGATTTGTTTAAAAGTAGCCACCCTTTCTTTGCCTCCATGACAGTTTTGCACACTCTTGCTATTCTCTCCATCAGCTTCACCGGGAATGCTTTTCCAACAGTCTAGAAGGAGTTCCCACATATGCTGAGCACAGGTTGGCTGCTTTTCCTTCACGCTGCGGTCCAACTCATCCCAAACCATCTCAAATGTCATCTGATGCAGCACTCCATCACTCTCTGTCTTGGTCAAATAGACCTTACACAGCCTGGAGGTGTGTTTTGGGTCATTGTCTTGCTGAAAAACAAATGATAGTGTCACTAAGCGCAAACCAGATGGGATGGCGTATCGCTGCAGAATGCTGTGGTAGCCATGCTGGTTAAGTGTGCCTTGAATTCTAAATAAATAACAGACAGTGTCACCAGAAAAGCTCCCCCACACCATCACACCTCCATGCTTCACGGTGGGAACCACACATGCAGAGATCATCCGTTCACCTACTCTGCGTCTCACAAAGACACGGCAGTTGGAACCAAAAATCTGCAATTTGGACTCATCAGACCAAAGGACAGATTTCTACGGGTCTAATGTCCATTGCTCGTGTTTTCTTGGCCCGAGCAAGTCTCTTCTTATTATTGTTGTCCTTTAGAAGTGGTTTCTTTGCAGCAATTTGACCATGAAGGCCTGATTCACGCAGTCTCCTGTGAACAGTTGACGTTGAGATGTGTCTGTTACTTGAACTCTGTGAAGCATTTATTTGGGCTACAATCTGAGATACAAGCAGTTGTTCTAATGAACTTATCCTCTGCAGCAGAGGTAACTCTAGGTCTTCGTTCCTGTGGCGGTCCTCATGAGAGCCAGTTTCATCATAGCGCTTGATGGTTTTTGCGACGGCACTTGAAGAAACTTTCAAAGTTCTTGATATTTTCCACATCGACTGGCCTTCATGTCCTAAAGTAAAGTAATGGACAGTCGTTTCTCTTTGCTTATTTGAGCTGTTCTTGCCATAATATGGTCTTGGTCTTTTACCAAATAGGGCTATCTGTCGACACTTCCGGCGCCGACAGAGATGGCCGCCTCGCTTCGCGTTCCTAGGAAACTATGTTTTTTACGTGTTATTTCTTACATTGGTACCCCAGGTAATCTTAAGTTTTATTACATACAGTCGGGAGGAACTATTGGATATAAGAGCAATGTCAACTCACCGTCATTACGACCAGGAATACGACTCTCGAAGCGGATCCTCTGTTTTGCCAACCACCCAGGACAATGGATCGGATCCCAGCCGGCGAACCAAAACAACGACACCGTAAAAGAGGCAGACGAAGAGGTCTTCTGGTCAGGCTT
This sequence comes from Salvelinus fontinalis, assembly GCF_029448725.1. Taxonomy (NCBI): domain Eukaryota; kingdom Metazoa; phylum Chordata; class Actinopteri; order Salmoniformes; family Salmonidae; genus Salvelinus; species Salvelinus fontinalis. The sequence goes on along the minus strand of NC_074680.1, from coordinate 8,269,987 downwards.
CGGAGATGGGCACATCGCGCACCGCTCCCGAGCATACTACTCGCCAATGTCCAGTCTCTTGACAACAAGGTAGATGAAATCCGAGCAAGGGTAGCATTCCAGAGAGACATAAGAGACTAACGTTCTTTGCTTCACGGAAACATGGCTCACTCGAGACACGCTATCGGAGTCGGTACAGCCAGCTGGTTTCTTCACGCATCGCGCCGACAGAAACAAGCATCTTTCTGGTAAGAAGAAGGGCGGGGAGTATGCCTTATGATTAACGAGACGTGGTGTGATCATAACAACATACAGGAACTCAAGTCCTTCTGTTCACCTGACTTAGAATTCCTCACAATCAAATGTCCACCGCATTATCTACCAAGAGAATTCTCTTCGATTATAATCACAGCCGCATATATTCCCCCCCCCCAAGCAGACACGTCGATGGCCCTGAACGAACTTAATTTGACTCTATGTAAACTGGAAACCACATATCCTGAGGCTGCATTCATTGTAGCTGGGGATTTTAACAAGGCCAATCTGAAAACAAGACTCCCTAAATTCTATCAGCATATCGATTGTGGAACCATGGCTGGTAAAACCCTGGATCATTATTATTCTAACTTCCGCGACGCATACAAGGCCCTCCCCCGCCCTCCCTTCGTAAAAGCTGACCACGACTACATGTTGTTGTTTCCAGCCTATAGACAGAAACTAAAACAGGATGCTCCCGCGCTCAGGTCTGTTCAACGCTGGTCTGACCAATCTGATTCCACGCTTCAAGATTGCTTCGATCACATGGACTGGGATATGTTCCGCATTGCGTCAAACAACAACATTGACGAATACGCTGATTCGGTGAGCGAGTTTATTAGCAAGTGCATCGGCGATGTCGTACCCACAGCAACTATTAAAACATTCCCAAACCAGAAACCGTGGATTAATGGCAGCATTCGCGCGAAACTGAAAGTGCGAACCACTGCTTTTAATCAGGGCAAGGTGACCGGAAACATGACCGAATACAAACAGTGTAGCTATTCCCTCCGCAAGGCAATCAAACAAGCTAAGCGTCAGTATAGAGACAAAGTAGAGTCGCAATTCAACGGCCCAGACACAAGAGGTATCTGGCAGGGTCTCCAGTCAATCACGGATTACAAAAAGAAAACCAGCCCCGTCGCGGACCAGGATGTGTTACTCCCAGACAGACTAAACAACTTCTTTGCCCGCTTTGAGGACAATACAATGCCACTGACATGGCCCGCTACCAAAACCTGCGGACTCTCCTTCACTGCAGCCTATGTGAGTAAAACATTTAAACGTGCTAACCCTCGCAAGGCTGCAGGCCCAGACGGCATCCCCAACCGCGTCCTCAGAGCATGCGCAGACCAGCTGGCTGGTGTGTTTACGGACATATTCAATCAATCCTTATCCCAGTCTGCTGTCCCCACATGCTTCAAGAGGGCCACCATTGTTCCTGTTCCCAAGAAAGCTAAGGTAACTGAGCTAAACGACTACGTAGCACTCACTTCCGTCATCATGAAGTGTTTTGAGAGACTAGTCAAGGACCATATCACCTTCACCCTACCTGACACACTAGACCCACTCCAATTTGCTTACCGCCCCAATAGGTCCACAGACGACGCAATCGCAACCACACTGCACACTGCCCTAACCCATCTCGTCATGAGGAATACCTCTGTGAGATTGCTGTTCATCGACTACAGCTCAGCATTTAACACCATAGTACCCTATAAACTCGTCATCAAGCTCGAGACCCTGAGTCTCAACCCCGCCCTGTGCAACTGGGTTCTGGACTTCCCGACGGGCCGCCCCCAGGTGGTGAGGGTAGGTAACAACATATCCACTCCGCTGATCCTCAAGACTGGGGCCCCACAAGGGTGCATTCTGAGCCCTCTCCTGTACTCCCTGTTCACCCACGACTGCATGGCCATGCAAGCTTCCAACTCAATCATCAAGTTTGCAGACGACACTACAATGGTAGGCTTGATTACCAACAACGACGAGACGGCTTACAGGGAGGAGGTGAGGGCCCTCGGAGTGTGGTGTCAGGAAAATAACCTCACACTCAACGTCAACAAAACAAAGGAGATGATCGTCGACTTCAGGAAACAGCAGAGGGAGCACCCCTCTATCCACATCGACGAGACAGTAGTGGAGAGGGTAGTAAGTTAAGTTCCTTGGCGTACACATCACGGACAAACTGAATTGGTCCACCCACACAGACAGTGTGGTGAAGAAGGCGCAGCAGCGCCATCTACTGCAAATACAATTTGATTCTGTATACCACCCCTAACCTGTCACAACACAACTGATTGGCTCAAACGCATTAAGGAAAGGAATGACATATTAACAAGGCACACCTGTTAATTGAAATGCATTCCAGGTGACTACCTCGTGAAGCTGGTTGAGAGAATGCCAAGCATGTGCAAAGCTGTCATCAAGGCAAAGGGTGGCTACTTTGAAGAATCCAAAATATATTTAACACATTTTTGGTTACTACATGATTCCATATGTTATTTCATAGTTGATGTCTTCACTAATATTCTACAATGTAGAAAATAATAAAATAAAAAATCTGGAAAACTTTTGACTGGTACTGTAAGTATTCAGACCCTTTACTCAGTACTTTGTTGAAGCACCTTTGGCAGCGATTACAGCCTTCTTGGGAACGACGCTACGAGCTTGGCACACCTGTATTTGGGGAGTTTCTCCCATTCTTCTCTGCAGATCCTCTCAAGCTCTGTCAGGTTGGATGGGGAGCGTAGCTGCACAGCTATTTTCAGGTCTCTCCAGAGATGTTCGGTCAGGTTCAAGTCTGGGCTCTGGCTGGGCCACTCAAGGACATTCAGACATGTGTACTGGAGCCACTCGTGCATTGTCTTGGCTGTCTGCTCAGGGTCATTGTCCTGTTGGAAGGTGAACCTTTCCCACAGTCTGAGGTCTTGAGTGCTTTGGAGCAGGTTTTCATCAAGGATATCTCTGTACTTTACTCTGTTCATCTTTTCCTAGATTCTGACTAGTCTCCCAGTCCCTGCCGCTGAAAAACATCCCCACAGCATGATGCTGCCACCACGTTTCACCGTAGTGATGGAGCCAGGTTTCTTCCAGACGTGACGCTTGGCATTCAGGCCAAAGAGTCTTTAGGTGCCTTTTGGCAAACTCCAAGCGGGCAGTACTGAGGAGTGGCTTCCGTCTGGCCACTCTACCATATAGGCCTGGTTGGTGGAGTGCTGCAGAGATGTTTGTCCTTCCTCCACAGAGGAACTCTGTCAGCGACCATCAAGTTCATGGTCACCTCCCTGACCAAGGCCCTTCTATCCCGATTGCTCAGTTTGACCAGGCAGGCAGCTCTAGGAAGAGTCTTAGTGGTTCCAAACATCTTCCATTTAAGAATGATGGAGGGAACTGTGTTCCTGGGGACAATCAATACTGCAGAAATGTTTTGGTACCCTTCCCCAGATCTGTGCCTCGACACAATCATGTCTCGGAGCTCTACGGACATTTCCTTCGACCTCCTGGCTTGGTTTGAACTCTGACATGCACTGTCAACTGCAGGACCTTATATAAAACAGGTGTGTGCCTTTCCAAATCATGTCCAATCAATTGCATTTACCACAGGTGGACTCCAATCAAGTCGTAGAAACATCTCAAGGATGGTCGATGGAAACAGGATGCATCTGGGTCTGAAAATAAGGTATGTTTTTTATTTTTAATACATTTGCAAAAATGTCAAAACCTGTTTTCGCTTTGTCATTATGGAGTATTGTGTGTAGATTGATAAGGGAAAAAATGAATGTAATCAATTTTACAATAAGGCTGTAACGTAACAAAACAGGGAAAAAGTCAAGGGGTCTGAAAACTTTCCAAATGCACTGTAGCTCTTAGTTTGCATTAAAAGCTATAGTGCCGCAGGCTGCTGGTAAGCTTTCTTGACTGGGAAATTACATTTTGGCTAACACATGGCTAACCACTGTTTAAACAGCTAAGCAGCTTCTCTTAGTGAAAATGTGTTTGGAGTTACCATCCAAGCTTATAGGCTGTGTTAGAGTTTACACTTCCTCTTCCAATTATAATGTGGGAGGTCAAAATAATGCAAACTGATCTACCAAATCTATTCATTTTAACCCAATGAGTCCCACTGTAATGCCGGTGCGTTTTGGACTTCTAACCCCTTTTAAACATTGTGTGTTTGAGCTACAGACTTCTAGGTTGGACCAGTGGATTTGTCTACTTCTCCAATAGTCTGTGTGATTAACGGGGGCTGAACTAGAGCAGTGTTTGTGAGACAAGGGTAGATCCCGAAGGGGCCCGGGCCTGGTCTTTTTACCAAAACGTCTGTCGAGTCTGAATGGTTTCAGCTACAAACTATTAAGCTACAGACTCTAACGAACATGTAACATGTTGTGCTCTATGACTCGTCAGAAGGTAAGGGGTTCTTCTACATAGAGGAACATAGGAAATAGTGTCTATAATAATATCTCACATAGTTGCTGTCACAAACTCAACATTCCAAACAGTTGTCACTAACTAGTCGGATATTCATTTCCCATTGAGTAAACCATTTCTGTACTTACAGCATTCATATAAATTTGTTTGTACAATTTCTTGCTTCGGCTGACTTTTTTATATTGACATTTGTCCATAAAACTTATGAATACAACTGTTTATCAAATTGTTTTGTGTTCTACTTGTATCCCTAGTTGTCCTGAAAAGAAAATGGTAAAACATTTCATTGTGAGGGTAAATACTCTACATGGCCCAAGGTATGTGGACACCTGCTCATCGAACGTCTCATTCCAAAATCACGGACATTAATATGGAGTTGGTCCCCCCTTTGCTGCTATAACAGCCTCCACTCTTCTGGGAAAGCTTTCCACTAGATGTTGGAACATTGCTGCGGAGTTCGGGCACTGATGTTGGGCGATTAGGCCTGGCTCGCAGTCGGCGTTCCAATTCATCCCAAAGGTATTTGATGGGGTTGAGGTCAGGACTCTATGCAGGCCAGTCAAGTTCTTCCACACTGATCTCGGCAAACCATTTCTGTACAAACCATTTCTGTCGGCGAGCTTTACACCACTCCAGCCGATGCTTGGCATTGTGATCTTAGACTTGGGTGCGGCTGCTCTACCATGGAAACAGACAGTTATTGTGCTGACGTTGCTTCCAGAGGCAGTTTGGAACTCGGTAGTGAGTGATGCAACCAAGGACAGGCCATTTTTATGCGCTACGCGCTTCAGCGGTCCCGTTCTGTGACCTTGTGTGGCCTACCACTTCGCGGCTGAGCCGTTGTTGCTCCTAGACGTTTCCACTTCACAATAACAGCTCCGAGGCAGGGCAGAAATTTAACGAACTGACTTGTTGGAAAGATGGCATCCTATGACGGTGCCACGTTGAAAGTCACTGAGCTCTTTAGTACGGGCCATTCTACTGCCAATGTTTGTCTATGGATAATGCATGGCTGTGTGCTAGATTTTATACACCTGCCAGCAACGGGCATGGCTGAAATAGCCAAATCCACTAATTGAATGGGTGTTCACAAACTTTTGTGTACAAGGGTTGGACATGCAAATAAATCAAAGTCAGATAAATGAAAAGTAGATTTTTGCTGGGGTCTTGGGACTGATAGGGTTAAAATGTTGATTTCTTCTCCTTGCCATTATCATTCACCTGATAAGACAAATGTGAAGATTTATTTTGCTGCTAATGTATGATCGGGGTCCCTGGATCACCGGTTTGCCTGGGAAGGGGTCCCTAGGCAAGAAAAGGTTGAAGACCCCTCTAAAGTACTATGATGGAACCTGATGGTCGACAGCGCGTACACACACACACACACACACACACACACACACACACACACAGGGACTTTCCAAGCCTGATGAGAGACATTGTCGAAGTGTCACAGGATCCTGATTTGTGCTCCATTTACAGTCTATTAGCCACAGGACTAACCACCCTCGGGCGGTATGTGTGTGTGTCCACAGCAAAACAACTATCTGCTTATACTGTGTTTGTCCCTGTAATTTAATTATACCTGATAATCACTCATTCTGTATCTATTCCAACCCCTCCTATTCATATCGATGCCCTCATATCATCATATGAATATAGCTCTGTAATATCATACATCTACAAAATGGAAAAATATTTACTTTGCTGAAAAATCCAATTTTCTAATATTCGTATTAAAAATAAGAGATTTAGCTCAGAGGGAGGCGAGGTGCTGGTTCGTTTGCAGAGAACATTTCATTAGCACATAGGAGGCTGCCAAACTACTAGGGGGATTACTCTTCCCCAAATAACAACATTTAGCTGGAGGCAATTCTATTACTCCAGCTGGGAAGAGGAATTTGAACTCTGGGTAATAGGGGAGGCTTAAAGGGGATGGCTACGGTATGCCCTGTGTCCATAGGCCATACAATTATTGCTTTATGCAAGAGGCTTTGAAAGGTCAATCTTGGTCATGTGACTTGATACTGTGACTTTATTGCGATTTGATGTTCCAAATATATTGCTCTGTATATGTCTGCTGCAGAGAGACAAGAGAGAGCATGAGAGAATTGTTTTGGAAATAAAATTGCTGAAAACATGTTGGCTCACTATTTAAAAAGATGGAGAACAAGCTATAGAAAGAAAACTACCAGAGTAGTGGCGCAGGTAGAGCCGGCTAGCTAACGCTACCTAGCAAAGACATTTTAAAAAAGTGTTTACACACACACCACTGTTCAAAAGACTGGGGTCACTTAGAAATGTCCTTGTTTTTGAAAGAAAAGCAAAAAAAAATGGTCCATTAAAATAACATCAAATTGATCAGAAATACAGTGTAGACATTGTTAATGTTGTAAATGACTATTGTAGCTGTAAACGGCTGATTTTTTATGGAATATCTGCATAGGCGTACAGAGGCCCATTATCAGCAACCATCACTCCTGTGTTCCAATGGCACGTTGTGTTAGCTCATCCAAGTTCATCATTTTAAAAGGCTAATTGATCATTAGAAAACCCCTTTGCAATTATGTTAGCACAGCTGAAAACTGTTGTGCTAATTAAAGAAGCAATAAACCTGGCCTTCTTTAGACTAGTTGAGTATCTGGAGCATCAGCATTTGTGGGTTCGATTACAGGCTCAAAATGGCCAGAAACAAAGAACTTTCTTCTGAAACTCGTCAGTCTATTCTTGTTCTGAGAAATGAAGGCTATTCCACACGAGAAATTGCCAAGAAACTGAAGAGCTCATACAACGCTGTGTACTACTCCCTTCACAGAACAGCGCAAACTGGCTCCAACCAGAGTAGAAAGAGGAGTGGGGGCCCCGGTGAACAACTGAGCAAGACATTAGATACTCTAAGTACATTAGAGTGTCTAGTTTGAGAAACAGATGCCTCACAAGTCCTCAACTGGAAGCTTCATTAAATAGTACACGTAAAAACACCAGTCTCAACATCAACAATGAAGAGTTGACTCCAGGATGCTGGCCTTCTAGACAGAGCTATAAAGAAAAAGCCATATCTCAGACTGGCCAATAAAAATAAAAGATTAAGATAGGCAAAAGAACAGACACTGGACAGAGGAAGATTGGAAAAAAGTATTATAGACAGACAAATCTAAGTTTGAGTTGTTCGGATCACAAAGAATAACATTTGTGAGATGCAGGAAAAAATTAAGATGCTGGAGGAGTGCTTGACACCATCTGTCAAGCATGGTGGAGGCAATGTGATGGTCTGGGGGTGATTTGGTGGGGGTAAAATGTGAGATTTGTACAGGGTAAAAGGGATCTTGAAGAAGGAAGGCTATCACTCCATTTTGCAACACTATACCCTGTGGACAGCGCTTAATTGGAGACAATTTCCTCCTACAACAGGACAATGGACAAAGTATCTATATCCACAGTAAAACTAGTCCTATATCGACATAACCTGAAAGGCCGCTCAGCAAGGAAGAAGCCACTGCTCCAAAACCGCCATAAAAAAGACAGACTACGGTTTGCAACTGCACATGGGGACAAAGATCGTACTTTTTGGACAAATGTCCTCTGGTATGATGAAACAAAAACAGAACTGTTTGGCCATAATGACCATCGTTATGTTTGGAGGAAAAAGGGGGATGCTTGCAAGCCGAAGAACACCATCCCAACCGGGAAGCACGGGGGTGGCAGCATCATGTTGTGGGGGTGCTTTACTGCAGGAAGGGCTGGTGCACTTCACAAAATAGATGGCGTCAAGAGGAAGGTAGTTATGTGGTTATATTGAAGCAACACCTCAAGACATCAGTCAGGAAGTTAAAGCTTGGTCGCAAATGGGTCTTCCAAATGGACAATGACCCCAAGCATACTTCCAAAGTTGTGGCAAAATGGCTTAAGGACAACAAAGTCAAGGTATTGGAGTGGCCATCACAAAGCCCTGACCTCAATCCTATAGAAAATTTGTGGGCAGAACTGAAAAGAAGTGTGCGAGCAAAGAGGCCTACAAACCTGACCAAGTTACACCAGCTCTGTCAGGAGGAATGTGCCAAAATTTACCCAACTTATTGTGGGAAGCTTGTGGAAGGCTACCCGAAACATTTGACCAAAGTTAAACCACTTAAAGGCAATGCTACCAAATACTAATTGAGTGTATGTAAACTTCAGACCCACTGGGAATGTGATGAAAGAAATAAAAGCTGAAATAAATAATTCTCTCTACTATTATTCTGACATTTCACATTCTTAAAATAAAGTGGTGATCCTAAATTACCGAAGACAAGGAATATTTACTAGGATTAAATGTCAGGAGTTGTGAAAAACTGAATTAAATGTATTTGGCTAAGGTGTATGTGAACTTCCGACTTCAACTGTGTGTGTATATATATATATATATATATACACACACACACACACACACACACACAGTACCAGTCATAAGTTTGGCCACACCTACTCATTTAAGGGTTTTTATTCATTTTTTACTACTTTCCACATTGTAGAATAATAGTGAAGACATCAAAATTATGAAATAACACATACTTTATGGAAACATGTAGTAACCAAAAAAAGAGTTAAACAAATCAACATTTTATATTCTTCAAAGTAGCCACCCTTTGCCGTGATGACAGCTTTGCACACTCTTGGCATTCTCTCAACCAGCTTCATGAGGTAGGTTCTCAACTGGAATGCATTTCGATTAACAGGTGTGCCTTGTAATTTCTTTCCTTCTTAGTGCGTTTCAGCTAATCAGTTGTGTTGTGAGAAGGTAGGGATGGTATACAGAAGATGGCCCTATTTGGTAAAAGACCAACGTTCATATTATGGCAAGAACAGCTCAAATAAGCAAAGAGAAACGACAGTCCATTACTTTAAGACATGAAGGTCAGTCAATGTGGAAAATGTCAAGAACTTTGAAAGTTCCTTCAAGTGCAGTCGCAAAAACCATCAAGCGCTAAGATGAAACTGGCTCTCATGAGGACCGCCACAGGAAAGGAAGACCCAGAGTTACCTCTGCTGCAGAGGATACGTTCATTAGAGTTACCAGCCTTAGAAATTGCAGCCCAAATAAATGCTTCACAGAGTTTAAGTAACAGACACATCTCAACATCAACTGTTCAGAGAAGACTGCGTGAATCAGGCCTTCATGGTCGAAGTGCTGCAAAGAAATCACTACTAAAGGACACCAATAAGAAGAAGAAACTTCCTTGGGCCAAGAAACACGAGCAATGGACATTAGACCGGTGGAAATCTGTCCTTTGGTCTGATGAGTCCAAATGTAAGATTTCTGGTTCCTCTGTCTTTGTGAGACGCAGATTAGGTGAACGAATGATCTCCGCATGTGTGGTTCCCACCGTGATGCATGGAGGAGGTGGTGTGATGGTGCTTTGCTGGTGACACAGTTGGTGATTTTTTTATAATTTAAAAAGGCAGACTTAACCAGCATGGCTACCACAGCATTCTGCAGCTATACACCATACCATCTGGTTTGCACTTAGTGGGACTATCATTTGGTTTTGAACAGGACACTGACCCAACACACCTACAGTCTGTGTAAGGGCTATTTGACCAAGACAGAGAGTGATGGAGTGCTGCATCAGATGACCTGGCCTCCACAATCACCCGACCTCAACCCAATTGAGATGGTTTGGGATGAGTTGGACCGCAGAGTGAAGAAAAAGCAGCCAACATGTGCTCAGCATATGTGGGAACTCCTTCAAGACTGTTTGAAAAGCATTCCAGGTGAAGCTGGTGGAGAGAATAGCAAGAGTGTGCAAAACTGTCAAAGGCAAAGAAAGGGTGGCTACTTTGATGAATCTAAAATATATTTTGATTTGTTTACACTTTTTTGGTTACTACATGATTCCATATGTGTTATTTCATAGTTTTGGTGTCTTCATTATTATTAAACAATGTAGAAAATGTAGAAAATAGTAAAAAAAAAAATATATATATATATATATATATATATATATATATATATATATATATATATATATATATATATTAACTTCAATGAGTAGGTGTGTCCAAACTTTTTACTGGTACTATATAACCAACAATGCAGTTAAGAATTAGGATAAGAATAATATACAAAAATAACAAGTAATTAAAGAGCAGCAGTAAAATAACAATAGCGAGACTATATACAGGGGGGTATTGATACAGTCAATGTGCGGGAGCACCGGTTAGTTGAGGTAGTTTGTACATAGTTATTAAAGTGACTATTCATAGATGACAACAGAGAGTAGCTGTGATGTAAAGAAGGGGGGGGGGGCAATGCAAATAGTCTGGGTAGCCATTTGACTAGATGTTTAGGAGTCTTATGGCTTGCGGGTAGAAGCTGTTTAGAAGACTCTTGGACCTAGACTTGGCGCTCCGGTACCACTTGCCGTGCGGTAGCAGAGAGAACAGTTTATGACTAGGGTGGCTGGAGTCTTTGACAATTTTTAGGGCCTTCCTCTGACAACGCCTGGTATGCAGGCGAGGTCCTGGGTGGCAGGAAGCTTGGCAATATCCTCTGTAGTGCCTTGCGGTCGGAGGCTGAGCAATTGCCATACCAGGCAGTGATTCAACCAGTCAGGATGCTCTCGATGGTGCAGCTGTAGAACCTTTTGATGATCTGAGGACCCATACCAAATATTTTCAGTCTCCTGAAGGGGAATAGGTTTTGTAGTGCCCCTTTTACAACTATCTTGGTGTGCTTGGACCATGTTAGTTTGTTGGTGATGTGGACACTAAGGAACTTGAAGCTCTCAACCTGCTCCACTGCAGCCCCGTCGATGAGAATGGGGGCGTGCCCGGTCCTCTTTTTCCTGCAGTCCACAATCATCTCCTTTGTCTTGATCACGTTGAGGGAGAGGTTGTTGTCCTGGCCTCTGACCTCCTCCCTATAGGCTGTCTCATCGTTGTCAGTGATCAGGCCTACCACTGTTGTGTCATCGGCAAATTTAATGATGGTGTTGGAGTTGTGCCTGGCCATGCAGTCATGAGTGAACAGGGAGTACAGGAGGGGGCTGAGCACGCACCCCTGAGGGGCCCCTGTGTTGAGGATCAGCATGGCAGATGTGTTGTTACCTACCCTCACCACCTGGGGGCGGCCTGTCATGAAGTCCAGGATCCAGTTGCAAAGGGAGGTGTTTAGTCCCAGGGCCCTTAGCTTATTGGTGAGCTTTGAGGGCACTATGGTGTTGAACGCTGAGCTGTAGTCAATGAACAGCATTCTCACATAGGTGTTCCTTTTGTCCCGGTGGGAAAGGGCAGTGTGGAGTGTAATAGAGATTGCGTCATCTGTGGATCTGTTGGGGTGGTATGCAAACTAGAGTGGGTGTAGAGTTTCTGGGATGATGGTGTTGATGGCAGCAATGACCAGCCTTTCAAAGCACTTCATGGCTACAGACGCGAGTGCTACGGGTCGGTAGTCATTTAGGCAGGTTACCTTAGTGTTCTTGGGCACAGGCACTATGGTGGTCTGCTTAAAACATGTTGGTATTACAGATACGGACAGGGAGACGTTGAAAATGTCAGTGAAGACACTTGCCAGTTGGTCAGCGCATGCTTGCAGTAATCCGTCTGGCCCTGCGGTCTTGTGAATGTTGACCTGTTTGAAGGTCTTACTCACATCGGCTGCGGAGTGTGTGATCACACAGTCTTCCGGAACAGCTGGTGCTCTCATGCATGTTTCAGTGTTATTTGCCTCGAGGCGAGCATAGAAGTAGTTTAGCTCGTCTGGTAGGCTTGTGTCACTGGGCAGCTCTCGGCTGTGCTTCCCTTTGTAGTCTGTAATGGTTTGCAAGCCTTGCCACATCCGACGAGCATCAGAGCCGGTGTAGTACGATTCGATCTTAGTCCTGTATTGACGCTTTGCCTGTTTGATGGTTCATCGGAGGGCAGAGCAGGATTTCTTATAAGCTTCCGGGTTAGAGTCCTGCTCCTTGAAAGTGGCAGCTCTAGCCTTTAGCTCAGTGCAGATGCTGCCTGTAACCCATGGCTTCTGGTTGGGGCATGTACGTACGGTCAGTGTGGGGACGACGTCGTCGATGCACTTATTGATGAAGCAAATGGAGGGTTAGGGAGAGCTTTGTATACGTCTCCGTGTGTGGAGTATAGGTGGTCCAGAGTTTTTTTTCTTTGATTGTATATTTAACATTCTGATAGAAATTTGGTAAAACAGATTTAAATTTCCCTGCATTAAAGTCCCCGGCTACTAGGAGCTCCGCCTCTGGGTGAGAGTTTTCTTATGGTGGAATACAGCTCATGCAACGCGGTCTTAGTGCCACCATCAGTCTGTGGTGGTATGTAAACAGCTACGAAGAATACAGATGAAAACTCTCTTGGTAGGTAGTGTGGTCTACAGCTTATCATGAGATGCTTGCCCGAGGTAGAGTAATAGCTCGAGACTTCCTTAGATCTCGTGCACCAGCTGTTATTTACAAAAATACATAGTTCGCCGCCCCTTGTCTTACCAGAAGCCGCTGTTCTATCCTGCCGGTACATCGAATAACCAGCCAGCAGTATGTTGATATTGTCGTTGTTCAGCCACAACTCCGTGAAGCATAAGATGTTACAGTTATTAATGTCCCGTTGGTTGTTTAATCTTCCACGTAACTCGTCAATTTTATTCTCCAAGGATTGCACATTTGCTGGCAGAATGGAGTGGGGGTTTATTCGATCGCCTACGAATTCTCAGAAGGCAGCCCGCTTTTCGGCCCCTCTTTCTCCGCCCCCTCTTCATGCAGATCACAGGGATTGGGGCCTGTTCCTGAGGAAGCAGTATATCTTTCACGTCGAGCTCGTCAGAGTCGCGAAACAAAAAAAAGGATTCTGCTAGTCTGTGGTGAGTAATCGCAGTCCTGATGTCTAGAAGTTATTTTTGGTTATAAGAGACAGTAGCAGCAACATTATGTACAAAAATAAGTTACAAACAGCGCAAATAAAATTTTAAAAAACACAATAGGCTGGTGGCACGTAAAACGTCTGCCTTCTTCTCCGGCGCCATCTTACATACATACTGTATGTACACTACATGACCAAAACTATGTGGACATTGCTGGTTGAACATCTCATTCCAAAATCATGGACATTAATATGGAGTTGGTCGCTCCTTTGATGCTATAACAGCCTCCACTCTTCTGGGAAGGCTTTCCACTAGATGTTGGAACATTGCTGTGGGGACTTGCTGGCATTCAGCCACAAGAGCATTATTGAGGTTGGGCACTGATGTTGGGTGATTAGAGCTGGCTCGCAGTCGGCGTTCCAATGCATCTTAAAGGTGTTTGATGGAGTTGACGTCAGGGCTCTGTGCAGGCCAGTCAAGTTCTTCCACACTGATCTCGACAAACCATTTCTGTATGGACCTTGCTTTGTGCATGGGGGTATTGTCATGTTGAAACAGGAAAGGGCCTTCCCCAAACTGTTGCCACAAAGTTGGAAGCACAGAATCGTTTAGAATGTCATTCCCTGCTGTAGTGTTAAGATTTCCCTTTACTGGAACTAAGGGGCCTAGCTCGAACCATGAAAACCAGCCCCAGACCATTATTCCACCAAACTTTGCAGGTGGCACTATCCATTGGGGCATGTAGCGTTCTCCTGGCATCCGCCAAACCCAGATTCATCCGTCCGACTGCCAGATGGTGAAGTGTGATTCATCACTCCAGAGAATGCGTTTCCACTGCTCCAGAGTCCAATGGCAGTGAGCTTTACACCACTCCAGCCGACACTTGGCGTTGCGCATGGTGATCTTATGCGAGGCTGCTCGGCCATGTAAACCCACTTCATGAAGCTCTCGACGAACAGTTATTGTGCTGACGTTGCTTCCAGAGTCTGTTAAGAACTCGGTAGTGAGTGTTGCAACAGAGGAAAGACAATTACCGCGCTACACGCTTCAAAACTCGCCGGTCCCATTCTGTGAGCTTGTGTGGCCTACCACTTTATGGCTGAGCCATTGTTGCTCCTAGACGTGTCCAATTCACAGTAACAGCATTTAGCTGACCGGGGAAGCTCTAGCAGGGCAGAAATTTGACGAAATGACTTGTTGGAAAAAGTGGCATCCTATGACGATGCCACGTTGAAAGTCACTGAGCTCTTCAGTAAGGCCGTTCTACTGCCAATGTTTGTCTATGGAGATTGCATGGCTGTGTGCTTGATTTTATACACTTGTCAGCAACGGGTGTTGCTGAAATAGACAAATCCACTCATTTGAAGGGGTGTCCACATACTTTTGTATATAGAGTGTTTTTTAAATTGAATCTATACTTGGAGTCAAAGTATAGATATAATATTGTCAAAAATATTATCACGATATGTAACTGTACCGCCCCCCCCCCCCCCCCCATCAATAGTAATGACCAGTGAGTCGTGGATAATGATTTCACCCTAAATGGTTATGGATAGTGTGAGTTTTGTGTATAGTATTATATAGCCTACATTTTTGTGTTTAGCCATTGTTACTAACGTCTTATTCAAACACACACACACACAGCATAGGCACACACACACACACACACACACACACACACAAACACACACACACACACACACACACCGTGTCGAGCATCTGCAGCACTCTGTCCTGTTCGCAGGCATCCAGGCCGTCAATGATGACCGCCATGCGGGTCTGGTTCTGGGTGAAGCCATCGATGGTCTTGGCCATCTTGGACATCAGCTCCACCTCATGCTTCAACACCTGGAGCAACCAAACACACACACCATCAACCACTACATACTGTACAACTACAGACAATGTGTCTCTTCCTATTAATTCATCTCTGTTTTGAGAGCGGTAGTAGGAATTTAGCTCCTGAATGCCTAACACTATCATGTAACAACATCATGTATTTATTCTTAACCATGTTAAAACTGTACAATACCATTTAACTTGCGACATTATGAGCCAAATCCTAACTCGATCAACTCATTTGATCTACATGTAACTTCCATGTTCAAGTCTGTATCGACATTGCTGCGTAATTTCAAGTTACATATCTATTCTCAAGTTAGGGATTCGTCCCCATTTCAATATCACTAGAGAGGAACCTATCAAACAGAGTATTCCCTATAAGCAAAAGACGTTGAAAGGATGTTGAAAAGACGTTGAAAATGTGCTAAAAAGGGTTTCCACTACCTTCATGAATCCCTCGCTCTTGAGCTTGTGCATCTTGTTGGCGGCACTGTGCAGTCTCTTCCTCTGGGAGTTGAGGACGGAGTCAGCCACCTGCCACCAGGTCTTACAGTTCAACAGGAGGGCCAGGCCAACCACGCTGGCCATGGCGATCAGCACAGCGTTCACCGTAAGGTTCTCACGCTGCACCTAAATAGATGTAACAAGGTCCACACACGAAAACTAGTTGAAATATTTTTTCATGTACAGCAGATGCTCGACACAGTGTGTGTGCTTGTGTATGTGCACATTTGTGTGTGTGTGTGTCAGTGTGTGTAGGTACCTTAAAGATGGCCAGCAGCGCCATGGCCGTGATCAGGCAGCCCAGCGTCACGACGAACAGCATGAAGCTGGGCACGCAGCAAGTCTTCTTCCACTTCTTACCTGGAGGGGGAGGGGAGAGGGGACAAATATCTAAGTATATTTAGGTATTCTAAGTATATCTAGGTGTTCACACCCCTTTTCTATGACGCTCCAAGTTGAGCTCAGGTGCATCAAATGTAATTTGATCACTGCAACTTGATTGGAGTTCATCTGTGGTCGATTCAATTGTTTGGACATGATTTATAAAGAAACACACCTGTCTATATAAGGCCCCACAGTTGTCAGAGCAGAAACTATACCATGAAGTCCGAGGAACGGTCTGTAGATCTCTGAGATAGAATTGTGTTAAGGCATATACTGTATCTGGGTAAGGGGATAAAACAATTTCTAAAATGTTGAACATTTCAAGAGCACAGTGGTCTCCATCATTGAGAAATTGGAGAAAAAAAACTGGAACTTAAAACTCCTCTAGGGTAGGGGGCAGCATTCGGAATTTAGGATGAAAAGTATGCCCAAATTAAACTGCCTGCTTCTCGGGCCCAGAAGATATGATATGCATATAACTGGTAGATTTGGATAGAAAACACTCTAAAGTTTCCAAAACTGTTAAAATAGTGTCTGTGAGTATAACAGAACTGATTTGGCAGGTGAAGACCTGAGAAAAATCCATTCGGGAAGTAGTTTTTTCTGTTGGTTTTGTAGTTTTCTATTCAATGCCATTACAGTATCCATTGACTTAGGACTCAACTTGCAGTTCCTATGCCTTCCACTAGATGTCAACAGTGTTTAGAAATTGTTTCAGGCTTGTATTCTGAAAAATGAGGAAGTAAGAGCAGTCTGAATGAGTGGACCCTAAAGTGTCACAGAGCTTTTTCATGCGCGCAACCGAGAGAGTGCCTTTCTTGTTTACCTTTTATATTGACGACGTTATTGTCCGGTTGAAATATTATCAATTATTTAGGCTAAAAACAACCTGAGGATTGAATATAAACATCGTTTAACAGGTTTCTATGACCTTTACGGATACAATTTTTTGTCTGCCTGTTTTGACTGCGTTTGAACCTGTGGATTACTGAAGAAAACGCGCGAACAAAACTGAGGATTTTGGATATAAAGAGACTTTATCGAACAAAAGGAACATTTGAGTAAATGAATGTCTGCTGAGTGCAACCATATGAAGATCATCAAAGGTAAGGGATTAATTTTATCTTTATTTCTGACTTGTGTAACTCTTCTACTTGGCTGGTTACTGTTTGTAATGATTTGTCTGCTGGGCTATGTTCTCAAATAATCGTAAGGTATGCTTTCGCCGTAAAGCATTTTTTAAATCTGACACCAAGGTTGGATTCACAAGAAGTTCATCTTTAAACCTGTGTAAAATATGTTTTGTTTTCTGAATTTTTATAATGAGTATTTCTGTATTTGAATTTGGCGCCCAGCAGTTTCACTGGCTGTTGAAGAGGTGGGACGCTAATGTCTCACGTACCCAAGAGAGGTTCAAAAAAAAAAAAAACATACGAGTCATGTTTTACCTTACTTCAAAGTAGCCAAATTCCGACTTTAGAAATATTGAGGGAATTATTTTAACACGAAAGCAGTAGGCTCTCATGTTCTATTGGTTTTCAAAATCAACTTTCTTTTACTGTCCAGCAGCCAAATACATAGTCATATTAGCAACCCATGCAAGTTGTTGCATCTTTAAATCTTTCTACATTTCTAATAGATACTTTCATCTTTGTCACATGAAACTGCTTGCATTTTAGAATAAGGCTGCAACATAACATTTGGAAAAAGGAAGGGGTCTGAATACTTTCTGAATGCACTGCATAGCCTACTGCTGTGTGCGCATTGCTGCGCTTATAATGTGACGAAGTAATAGTTTATCAAAATGTTAAGCTAAATCTTCTGATCTGTTGCATCAGCTTCATTGCTTTTAAAAGTTTTTTTGATGTACTGGTTGTATGAATTTAGAATCTATCGTCCCACAACTGTCCCAGATTCTGTTTGGAAGATTTATTTCTAGCACAGAATGACAAGCTGACCAATAGAATAGGTCAACTTTTGTACTATGGGGGATAGTAGGTTGACATAGTCTCGTGCTTTTGCTGTTTGTTACTCATCCTGTTGGCCGAGGAAAAGTAAACGTGGACAGTTCTTCTACGTGCACCTCGGAATTCCATAAGAACAACGTGCACCGTTGCATCCCGATGTGTCTGTCTTCACTTGTACTTCGAGGCTGCGAGACCTGTGATAAGGACCCGATCACCTGACAGGCATTGGCTATTAAGAATTGAGATACCTGAGAGTAATAGGAATTATAATTATTATATTGCAGCCCAGGGGGGGCACAACACCCACACAAGGGGGCTGCACGGAAATTCGAGGCGTGCTGTACACTAAATATACAGTATTAGAGACAGAGGTAATACGACAAGGTTATCCAAAGTGAAGACAAACATAGTACCTTGGTTCTCCTCGTTCTTGAACACCCTGAAGAGGCGGGTGGCCATGAAGCCAAACTCCCTCTCACAGGCATCAGACAGGGTGGCTATCATCTCTGCCAGGCTGGTCTCCCCTCCCACACTGGACAGACGGTTGTAGTCTGTGAACAAGAACCTGACACACACACACACTCAGGCAAGGTTTCTAGAATATCATTTTTCTACCGAAGGTCGTTCACATCAAGGTGCGTGTGCACGAGCGGCTTCAAGCACGGGTTTTATGTATGTATGTGTGTGTAATACCTGACAGGCAGGGCGCGGGTAGTCTGCTCTGGCAGCTCGGGGGCGTTGACAAACATGAGTTTGAGCAGCAGCTCCAGGTAGCCCACCTGGCGGGCCAGACGGGTGCTGAGGACCCACGCCCAGTTCCAGTTCTCCCCCTCACGACGACCCCCGAAGTACACCAACACTGCAGGGAGGGAG
This sequence comes from Salvelinus fontinalis, assembly GCF_029448725.1. NCBI lineage: Eukaryota > Metazoa > Chordata > Actinopteri > Salmoniformes > Salmonidae > Salvelinus > Salvelinus fontinalis. The sequence goes on along the minus strand of NC_074680.1, from coordinate 8,251,123 downwards.
AGAGTGAGAGAAAAGAATACATCACATTTCTGATTGGCCATCAGACTTTCCCCTACCTAGGATGACATCCAGTGGGTAGAACGTGAAAAATGCAGTTGCATGTAGCAAAACGCGGTAAGATCGCTGGAAACGTAGACCCAAGGCGCCCTCTAGTGATGTAATACAAGCAACTCTCCTTAACTGCAGGAAACCCCAGACCCAGAGTTTTTTGTTTACCCATTTCATTCTCCTCCATCCCGTTCTACTCTATTCTAGTGTTCCTCACCAAAGAAGACGTAGAGCAGGGTGAGGAGGCTGAGGGAGACAGCGATGGCCAGGCGGGGGTCGACGGTGAAGCCCAGAACCAGAGCTACAGAACCACACAGCAGCAGGGACAGGAACACCACCAGCCAGGAGAACTGGAACAGAGGCTCAATCTGCTGGCCTGCAAATGTCTTCATCTCATCTGGAGGAGAGAGAGGTGATACAAAAATAATAGGCAAGTGAAAATGAGTAGGACCTAGCGGTTCCTGCCTTACACAGGAAACTACAAATGAAGCACTAAGGCAGACAGCCTGGTAATGAGAAAAAGGAAGCTCATTTTACAGAGCTAATGTACAGAACTTGACTAAAATGGGCTGACATATTCACTGTTAGATTCATATTGCTGTTGTTTATTGAGAGGTTAAAAGCCTAATTATGTTTAAATGAGAGCCGTGGGACACTAGCAAAAGAACAGCCCTAGTGATATTCCTGGTGGTGCTCTCTTACCCTCCAGCTTCTTGAGCAGGAAGGACTTGCCGCTGCCCCACTGGGCGTACAGGCCCACACAGATAGGAGGCTGCATGGTGGGCTCACTGAGGATGTCTGCCAGGGCACTGCTGTACAGGTCATACCCCAGCATGTCACCGTCAGACTCAGAGGGGGACAGGTGCTCTGAGAGACAGGGGCAGAGGGAGAGAGAGGGGAGAGTGTGAGTGGTCATCACTTGAGAAATACAGCAATACTTCCAAATCTAATTTCCAAAACAAGATTGAAAGAGCTAAAAGTAATGATTCATATTAAAAGATGTTTTAAATAATACCAGTTGGGTATTACAATTTCATTCATAATAACAGGCTAAAATACAACCCTAGAGTACTCTTGTGCACTATATGCATGTCTATGTGATTTGAGTATCATGTCTCACTGGCTCCAAAGATCTGAGTGAGGATGCTCTTCTGGTGGGTGCAGTCGATGTTGTAGGGTGTCTCGCCGGCTTTATTGGGGCGGTAGAGCAGGCGGCCATCTTTAGGGTTCCTCAGGAGGAGCTCAGCCAGCTTGCGGCTCCGCCCTCTGATGGCAATGTGAAGGGCCGTGTCGCCTTTCTGGACAGGAGAAGAGAGAGATGATTAAAGTAAAGTAAGGTAGAAGAATCGGATTGCACAATGTGGATATATATTTGGCGGTCACACGTCAGACACTGGCTCGAATACAGAACCTGTGGTGTTATTCTAAAGATATATGCTAGGCTCTATATGTCGTGGTTGTACAGTACCTTGTCCACAGCAGCCACCTTGGCCCCTCTGTCCAGGAGCAGCTCCACTATCTCAATTTTCCTCATCTTGGTGGCTTTGATCAAAGGGGTCTCTGCATCCTGAAACACACATCACCATCATCTCAGACCAAGAGCAGTGATTGGTGAGAATAGAAGCAAGCAAATGAACAATTTGCAACACTAATCACACTCGTTTTTAAAACCGTCACAACTTTATCACAATGTTGATGTTGACAAGAGAGGAATTTGTCACGGTGCTATAAAATGACTGTTCATTTATTTACAGCAGCTGTGGCTGTTCCTTACCTTGGTGCAGCTCTCAGTGTCCGGGTTGCACTGGAGGATGTCTCTCACCATGGTGGCGTTCCCTTTCTCCACTGCCCAGTAGAGGGCAGTCTTACTATCCTGTTTTACACGGTTGAGAACAGGGTCATATTCATTAGGCACCAAACGGAAGAAACCTGACAGAAACAGGGAGGGACTACCTGAACATATCCAATAAGAAATGCTTGTTTTTGTTTTCCATTGTAAAACATTTTGCTACGGTGTGCCCTAATAAATTGGCATGATGATAGACCAGAGATGTTAAAGGTCCAATGCAGCAGTTTTTATCTCAATATCAAATCATTTCTGGGTAACAATTAGGTACCTTACTGTGATTGTTTTAATTGAAAAAAAATTGTCAAAAAGAAACAAAAATAGTTTCTTAGCAATGAGCAAATTCCCAAGCAAGAATTTAGCTGGGACTGTCTGAGTGGGGAGGGGACTCCTACCTGTCCCTTGACGTCAATGTCGGCATATTTGTTTAGAAGGGCTCTGACAATCTCCACATGTCCCCCTCGCACTGCTCCGATCAGCACTGTCTCCCCACTCTGTGACACACAAATTAAACATCACAGGCTTTCTATACAGAGAGCACAAACTCAATCACCACACAACACAAAAGATGGGTTATACTGCAGAGGAGCGGACGATACGTGCTGTTACCATCAGCACATTTATCCATATAGCATGACCATTATCATTCAGGTTGACGTAATCCTGTCTAGACTCTACTGTTTATTGTCAGGATTATCAGGGCAATATTTCAGCTCATCTTTAGAGGTTGGTGATGGTCATCTACCCTGTCTGGTATGTTGACGTAGGTGCCAGCGTCCAGCAGGTCCTGGACTATCTCAGTGTAGCCTTCCTTGGCAGCGATCATCAGGGCCGTGTTGCCGTCCTTGTCTGTCATGTTGACGTTGGGGTTCCTCTTCAGAAGCTCCTTCACCACCTCATTGAAACCACCCCGCACAGCCACGATCAGAGCTGTCATGGAATTCTGATAGAGGGAGAGAATAACAGTCAGGTTTTTGTCATTTCACCATAGTGTTTCCTTTCATGGATGGCAGCTAAAGCCTATTTCTTCACGATGAACGGGAATGAATGGATATCTATACGGACAAAGCTCTGACTCGTCAGATAAGGCCTTATTTTAAAGAGTGTGTAGTCAAACGTATGACAAAAACCTCTGACAATGCATTTGTGAATATTCATACCCCCCCAAGACAAAATAGATAAATACATTTTAGAGTGAACCGACGCTTGCTTGAGCCCATTGTGTGTGTGATCCGCTCAAGCCTTGTGCAATGAGGTTTTAACGAGAGTAGGGAGCTCCACTTACCGCTCCCTCCTGGTCCACATCGGCCCCGTTGACCAGCAGGTGTATCACACTGTCATAGTGGCCCTTCCTGGCTGCCCAGATCAACGGGGTAGTGCCATACTGAGAACAGGGGAGGGGAGAAAATAAGAAAGAGACAGCGGTGATGACTATTGAAACACAGAATGTCGGGTCATTTTTAAAAATCATTACTTTTCTGGCATTTTTAATAGAAGACAAATTGAACACAGGATCAGTGGTGAGTGCTTACCTTGTCAGAGCAGTTGACTTTAGCTCCGTGGTGAATCAGGAGATGCACTATATCAGCGTGGCCTCGTCCAGCCGCCCAAATAATGGGGTAGACGCTGTACTGTAAGGACAGGCATTAGCATATTTAACTCATTCTGAAATACACAAATGATTGACCTAATGACAGTATATTCTTTAATTTGAGAATGAATACAAGGTCTAAAGCTCTTTAGATAGGAATGGTAGCAGTGTACCTGGCCAGTGATGTTGGGGCTAGCTCCTTTCTCCAACAGCAGCTGGGTAACCTCCCCACGACCCTTATAGGAAGCCCACATGAGGGCACTCCATCCCCCCTGTACAGTAAACCACACAGGCGCACACACACTTTAAATGGGAAGTGGTGACATGTATAGTTAGTGGCTATTGCCACAATTCCCACAGTGCCAGGGAGAGGTAGAGCAGTCATCTTCTGTATGATGTCATGATGTCATAGAGCACGACATGCACATAGCCAAACAGTGGGTTTAATCCTGTTATTAGTACAGACAGGCTGGCACCAGGGTGGCTTAAGGCGTCAGCATGCTTCAGTTCGGCTGGCGCCTAAGAGGTTTGGAACGCAAGTCTGCTCGCATACTCCCTTAAAAGATCTTCGCTAGAAAAATTACCCCCAAAAAATGAATGTCCATTTTGAGACACCGTAGCCGGTATGCACTTCCTCAAAATAGTCCGAATGAATCCAAGATTACTCAATAAATCTGTATTAAATTTGTATGTTTTTGCCGAGGAGATTTTCCATCTGACTAAGATGTTTGGTGCAATAATTCTCAAGTGAAAAAATATGCATGAGGATGAGTCATCTCTCGTTGAATGACCACAGGCACTTCATTGAAGAATCCTACTGTTGACCAGTCGCCGACGTCGGCAAGCGACTTTGGCTTCCCCCGAGAAAAAAATATTGAACAGCCGAAAAATCTCTTGCCGAAGTCCAAAACGTGCTAACGAAAAAAGAGCCACATGATGTCACAAAAAAAGTCGTCATAACATATGCAGAAACTGTTCCGAACTGACACGCAACACAGCCATGATTGATTGCCTGACTCACCTTACACTAGAACCAGTCCACTGACGTCAAAATAATGAAATGGAAATAGCACATTTCAGAAGGCAAAAGCTTTGGTCATGACACTCACAAATGAACAAACACTGTAATTGGTCTTTTCTACATGATCTTTACCCCTCCGGGAGACATGCAGAAGTGCAAAAACAAGGCATTTTGAATAACCTAAACTATACTGTGAATGAACACAGAGCTGCAGATAGATAGGATGTGAAGTAGGCTTCTTCCACTGAGAGGTTTGTATTACAGATATTAACCATATCCCAGGTTAATGTACTCCGGACATCCAGAGCTCAGTAAATGCAATTATTACAAAATGGAGGAGATTATATTGGAGGTATAATCGCATCCCAAGCTAATGGATAAATCACTTCAAAGCAGCCTGGAATGGATTGCAGTCAGACAAGACAGTAGAGGAAGAATATGAATAGACTCGTTCTACTGTGTGTGTGTGTGTGTGTGTGTGTGTGTGTGTTGGGTATTGTGACAGCAAGGAAAATATGAATTTTAGTGCAAATGGACCAATAAAGCAAGTATTGTACTGTATTGTAGCTCTCATACGAAATACCCAATGGCCACCATCAATGGCAGTCAATGACTGCTGTGCCAGAGTTGTAGGTGACCTTTATTCACCCCAGGAGGTTGAACGCTTTTGAAAATGCATCCAGATAAGACGGTCCAATCTAAAATAATCCTCCTTTCATCTTTTTGTTTTGTCGTTTATCCTCACTTTTTCAATCAAACTAGTCCTCCGAGAGAAATGTTACACACAGGTACAAAAGCTTTACTTCATGTTGCCCAGTGTTTACTTTAGTGTCCACTCTGCAATGTCCTTGCCCAATACCCTGTACCCAGTGCCCACCCTCCTCTCTCACCATGTCCCGGTGCTCCAGGCTGGCATTGTTGGCCAGCAGCTCCTTCACCACCTCCACATGGCCCTCCTTAGCCGCTGAGATAAGTGCCGTCCAGCAGTCCTGTTGACGGGCAGAACACAGGGGTTACACTTGGTCACCACGGAAACTCCAATCATGTCGTCGTCGCCGTGGACCACCACCAATCAGAGGGCTGCCGGTCTGTATTAGTCCGCTCCACAGTGCTGTACCTACCAGCTGGTCGTACCAGGTGCTCATGGACGCGGGGTGGAGGTGACAGAGAAAGCGCGTCAGTTAGAGAACAGAGAGCAAAGGAGAGATAGAGAGAGACGCGGTGTTCAGGTCTGGTCCGTCTCACTCAGTCTGGTGTAGTGAGAGTCGGAGTGTGTGTGTATGAGGTTTAGTAAGAGGTTGAGGCTGGGTGTGTTGATGGAGACAGCAGCTCTACACCCTGTAATTTACTTTAACAGAGGCCTGAGGCATTCTACAGGTGCTCATTATGGGGCTCTGTGTTAACCCACAGTGTGGTGACTTCAGCATGCTGGACACTAAGGGCTTATCGGGCAGTGGAGACCAAATGTTAACTTTGTGCGGTAATGTATTCTGTTGGCATCATGGTGCATTTTAGGGTTGGACAATGGTTTTTACTATGTACCTTGAGCGACCGAAATATTATGTGTTCCCAGCAGACTTATTCTCCCTGTCCTGAGCATAGGTGTGTGTGGTTGTGGTTGGAAAAGTCCTAGGTCTAAAACTCATGTGACAGCAACCCTCAAAACCATTGTCTAGCTACCATTTGTTTTAAGTGTGGTAAGTGTGGTGTGTGTGTGTGTGTGTGCGTACCACGTCGTCCAGGTTGACGTTGGCTCCTCTCCTGATGAGCTCCTGGACTATCTCTATGCTGCCCTGCTCCGATGCCACTATCAGAGAAGTCTGACCATTCTGAAGGGGGGAGAGAGAGACAGAGACAGAGACAGAGAGACGGTCACTAATCACATAAGAGTTACCCGAGCACTGATTTAATTGGACCATCACTTTTATAGCAAAATCTGGCTAAACAAATTAGCCTAGTACTTATTTAGATGTTTATGTTAACTCTCATTGGTTTGTTTACTGTGTTACATGCAATGCCTAGTATCCAGCGGCCATTGACTCACCTCGCTCCTGCTGTCCACCTCTTTGAACTTGTCCAGGTGGGCTTTTATGGCCGGCACGTTGTCCTCCTCAACGTAACTGAACAGGCTCTGGATGGCCAGAGTGGTCATCTTCAGCGAGGTGGTGGTGTCCATGACTACGCCTCACCACCGTGACTAGGACACACAAAGAGAGGTTATTAGCCTATGTACACATAAACCTGGCACAGTCAAAGCTGGCTGGACATATTTGAAGCACATTGTCATAAGGACAACACAACACATTAATAAGCCATAGGCTAGAAAGCACCTTCATACATGTGTCAACAACCACAAGTTGATGTTTTAGTTAAAATGTCAGTCAAAATCACAGGAGGTTGGCGGCACCTTAATTAGTGAGGATTCGCTCGTGGAGTTGAATAGGTTGAACTGTATAAAATACATCAAACATGGTTTCCATGGTTTCCGTGTGTTTGATGCCATTCCATTTGTGCCGTTCCAGACATTATTATGAGCCGTCCTCCCCTCGGCAGCCTCCACCGGTCAAAATGCTTCTAAATGTGTTATGGATGTGTTACTGACATGCCTAGTTAAATAAAATAAAAGTAATACATGGATTATGACTATAAATAGGCCCTAAGCCAAGCAGTACAAATAAAGGGAATGTTTGTTGTCCACTCACTGTTTTCTGTTTCAAAAGGATGGTATTTCTTTGAGCTTTGAAATGGTATCAGAAGTTCAACTTGGTAGAAGCAAACAGTGAGCAGTGCAGACATTCGAAAAGTATTCAGACCCCTTCTCTTTTTCCACATTTTCTTACGTTACAGTCTTATTTTCCTCATCAATCTACACGCAATACCCCATAATGGACAAATCAAAAATAGGTTTAGAAATTTTTGCAAATTTATAAAAAAAAATCTATTTACCTTATTTACATAAGTATTCAGACCCTCTGCTATGAGACTTGAAATGTGGAACTACCAAGACACTTCCTAGAGCTGGCCGCTCGGCCAAACTGAGCTATCGGGGAAGAAGGGCCTTGGTCAGGGAGGTGACCAAGAACCCAATGGTCACTCTGACAGAGCTCCTCTGTGGAGATGGGAGAACCTTCCAGAAGGACAACCATCTCTGCAGCACTCCACCAATCAGGCCTTTATGGTAGAGTGGCCAGACGGAAGCACTCCTCGTAAAAGGCACATGACAGCCCGCTTGGAGTTTGACAAAAGGCACCTAAATGACTCTCAGACCATGAGAAACATCGAATCTGATTAAATCAAGATTGAACTCTTTGACTCTTTGGCCTGAATGCCAAGCGTCACGTCTGGAAGAAATCTGCCACCATCCCTACGGTGAAGCATGGTTGGCCCAGCGCCGCCCGGGTTAGGCCAGGGTAGGCTGTCATTGTAAATAACAATTTGTTCTTAACTGACTTGCCTAGTTAAATAAAGGTTAAATAAAATAAATACAAATAAAATAAATGGTTGTGGCAGCATTATGATGGGGGGATGTTTTTCAGCGGCAGAGACTGGGAGACTAGTAAGGATCTAGGAAAGATGAACTGAGCACAGTACAGAGATCCTTGATAAAAACCTGCTCCAGAGCACTCAGGACCTCAGACTGGGGGCGAAGCTTCACCTTCCAACAGGACAACGACCCTAATCACACAGCCAAGACAACGCATGAGTGGCTTCGAGACAAGTCTCTGAATAACCTTGAGTGGCCCAGCCAGAGCCCAGACTTGAACCCGATCGAACATCTCTGGAGAGACCTGAAAGTAGCTGTGCAGCGATGCTCCGCATCCAACCTGACAGAGCTTCATAGGATCTGCAGAGAATGGAAGAAAAATCGCTGCCAAAGGTGCTTCAACAAAAGTACTGAGTAAAGGGTCTGAATACTTATGTAAATGTGATATTTCACTTTCATCTTTTTTTTATAAATTTGGAAAAATTTCAAAACTTGTTTTTGCTTTGTCATTATGGGGTATTGTGTATAGATTGATGAGGGGGGAAAGTATTTAATCCATTTTAGAATGACTAACTAAAAAGTCAAGGGGTCTGAATACTTTCCGAATGCCCTGTACACTTGCATTTCATACAGGCCTAATAAGTATGGCAGAGGACATGAGACTGGAAAGCAACTATAATTATAACAGTTAGAGATGGGCATGAGTATTCAAGTACTCAAACAAACTGTCAAAACTTGATCTTTAACCAGATATCTTTTTTTACATACTTTAAAACTATTTGGTTTAAATTTTGTCTTGAAGTACACTTACATTTTATTTGGACACTAGTGTTCTATTTGTGCATGTGCATTTGCGAGACAGAACAAAAAAGAAACCATGCCAAGCATCACGCGTTTTTTCTCCCAAAATTCCAGTGTCCCATCTGCGTCTAACTCGCTCAATTGCGTTCTGATCACTCCCTCTACACACATGCTGAGTGTACGCACAAGCTCTGTAGGCCTATCAAAACTAACTGATGGTTTACACAAGCTACATTTATTGTATTATCACATATTCAAAATGGACTGGTTGACTGAAGTAGGGAAATATGTGTTCCAATAATAAACTGCAGTTTTGGAATAATTGCGTCTGGTCTATTTTTATGTTTCGCTTAGGCCAACTTGCGTTTGTCACTAGTTACCACATGCAAAGTCAAAATTGGCTATATCGCCCAAATTCATGAAAAAAAATGTTTTTGTTCTTAATTTAAGGTTAGCAGTGTGGTTAAGGGTTAGGTATAATATCTGATTCTAAGAAGAGAAATTGTATAAATAGCTGGGATGGATGACTTTGTGGCTGTGGTAACTACTGACAACCCTACTTTGCGAACTGCTAGTGCCATTCAGAATTGGTACGCCATAACCTCCCTAAACATACAGGTTCCACACTGAACATATGCAAAAACGTACGTTTGTCTTCATCAAAGAGTGTATTTTAATCAGAATCATTAAGCCTAGGCCTACTCACCAAACAGAGTAATTCATCCCCGTGCAATGCTCAATGTGGAATTGTTAATCCATTTAGAAAATTCCAAAGAACAGGCAGAATAAACTACAAATCTATATATCGAAAATAAGACCGATTTTGGTTTGTAACCCTGAAAAAAATGGTCTTTCAAATTATCACTCCTTTTATTTATTTATTTTACCTTTATTTAACTAGGCAAGTCAGTCAGGAACTCTTATTTTCAATGACGGCCTAGGAACAGTGGGTTAACTGCCTGTTCAGAGGCAGAACGACAGATTTGTACCTTGTCAGCTCGGGGATTTGAACTTGCAACCTTTTGGTTACTAGACCAACGCTCTAGTTACTAATCCACTAGGATACCCTGCTGCCCTACTCCTAGAGAATAACTGTTCCAGGCGCAGGATGCACATCAGGTTAAATGAACGTCAGTGGAATGCCTTTCATGCAAGCTCTAAACCAAACAACTCAGAACAAAAAATAATGTAGAACAAAGAATTACGAGAAATAAGAATCATTTTTGCACTATTCTGTTCTATTTTATTATATTACATCATGTTTTTTACTATAGAATAGGTGTGTCTTGACTGTGATAAGAGCTTGGAAAATAAGTGTCTTGTCTGCTAAATTAACAAGGCTATGCCATTGCACAAGAGCAGGGTTCTACAAGCAAGCGCCACTGCTGAGGTTACTACCCTTTTGAAGATTGTGTTAACGTTATAATATTTAAATCTTAAAATGGCACTTTTTTATTGACTGAATATATGAAATTACATGTTGCGTTTATATTTTTGTTCAGTGTGAAGTGTTGCTCCCATCTGTCTGTCATGAGCTAAAATAACAGACCACAGACATTTTCCATATGCTAAATAAGCACATTTTTTAAAGTATTTATTTATTTTACCAGTTTTTCTCCCCAATTTCGTGATATCCAATTAGTAGTTACGGTCTTGTCCCATCGCTGCAACTCCCGTACGGACTCGGGAGAGGCGAAGGTCAAGAGCCATGTGTCCTCCAAAACAAGACCCTGCCAAGCGGTGCTGCTTCTTGACACAATGCTCGCTTAACCCGGAAGCCAGCCGCACCAATGTGTCAGAGAAAACACTGTCCAACTGGCGACCGTGTCAGCGTGCATGCGCCTGGCCTGCCAGGGTTCGATAGAGCCCAATAGGACAAGGACATCTCTGTTAGTGAGCATTTCTCCTTTGCCAAGGTAATCCATCGACCTGACAGGTGTGGCATATCAAGGAACTGATTAAACAGCATGATCAAGGCCTTCCAAATGGTGCAGTAGTCTAAGGCACTGCATCGCAGTGCTAGCTGTGCCACTAGAGATTCTGGGTTTGAGTCCAGGCTCTCTCACGACCGGGACACCCATGGGGCGGCGCACAATTGGCCCAACGTCGTCCGGGTTAGCGGAGGGTTTGGCCGGCAGGGATGTCCTTGTCCCATCGCGCTCCTGTGGCGGGCCGAGCGCAGTGCACGCTGACATGGTCGCCAGGTGTACAGTGTTTCTTCGGACACATTGGTTGAGACAAGACTAACTACCAATTGGATACCACAAAATTGGGGAGAAAAAGGAGTAATACAAATAAATAAACAACATGATCATTACACAGGTGCACCTTGTTCTGGGGACAATGAAAGGCCACTCTAAAGTGTGCAGTTGTGTCACACAACATAATGCCATAGTTGTTTTGAGGGAGCGTGCAATTGGCATGCTGACTGCAGGAATGTCCACCAGAGCAGTTGCCAGCGAATTGAATGTTCATTTCTCTACTATAAGCCTCCTCCAATATCTTTTTAGAGAATTTGGCAGTACGTCCAACCGGCCTCACAACCGTAGACCACGTGTATGGTGTCATGTGGGCAAGCGGTTTGCTGATGTCAATGTTGTGAACACAGTGCCAAAGGTGGCGGTGTGGTTATAGTATGGGCAGGCATAAACTACAGACAACGAACACGATTGCATTTTATTGATGGCAATTTGAATGCACAGAAATACAGTGACGAGATCCTGGGGCCCATTGTCCGGCCTATTTAGCAATTAGAATTTGTTATCTGTAATGGTTATGATAAAGTAGACATTGTTGCACACTATTGGCATATACACTGAACAAAAATATAAAACGCAGCATGCAACAATTTAAAATAGCTCATATAAATTCATGTAAGGAAATCAGTTAATTGAAATAAATTCATTAGGCCCTAATCTATGTATTTCACATGACTGGGATTATAGATATGCATCTGTTAATCACAAATATCTTTTTTTTAAGTAGGGGAGTGAATCATCAAACCAGTCAGTATCTGATGTGACCACCATTTTCCTCATGCATCGTGACACATCTCCTTCACATAGAGTTGATCAGGCGGTTGATTGTGGCCTGTGGAATGTTGTCCTACTCTTCTTCATTGGCTGTGCGAAGTTGCTGGATATTGGCGTGAACTGGAACACGTCGATCTTGAGCATCCCAAACATGCTCAGTGGGTGACATGTCTGGTGAGTTTGCAGGCCATGGAAGAACTGGGACATTTTCAGCTCACAGGAATTGTGTACAGATCCTTGCGACATGGCCGTGCATTATCATGCTGAAACATGAGGTGATAGCGGCGGATAAGTGGCACGACAATGGGCCTCAGGATCTCATCACAGTATCTCTGTGCATTAAAATTGCCATTGATAAATTGCAACTGTGTTCGTTGTCCGTAGCTTATGACTGCCCATACCATAACCCTACCACCACGGGGCACTCTATTCACAACATTGACATCAGCAAACCACTCGCCCACACGACGCCATACACGCCATCTGCCCGGAACAGATAAAACCAGGATTCACCCGTGAAGAGCACACTTCTCTAGCGTGCCAGTGGACATCGAAGGTGAGCATTTTCTCCCTGAAGTCAGTTACGATGTTGAACTGCAGTCTGGTCAAGACCCTGGTGAGGACGACGAGCAAGCAGATGAACTTCCCTGAGACGGTTCCCACCGTTTCATCAGCTGTCCGGGTGGCTCGTCTCAGACCATCCCGCAGGTGAAGAAGTCGGATGGGGAGGTCCTAGAATGGCGTGGTTACACGTGGTCTGCGGATGTGAGGGCCGGATGGACGTACCGCCAAATCTCTAAAAAGACGTTGGAGGCTTATAGTAGAGAAATGAACATTCAATTCTCTGCTAATGGCTCTGGTGGACATTCCTGTAGTTAGCATGCCAATTTCACGCTCCCTCAAAACTTGAGACAACTGTGGCATTGTGTTGTGTGACACAACCGCACATTTTAGAGTGGCCTTATATTGTTTAAATAGCTTCTTGATTGGCTTTTTGTGCATATGGAAAATTTCAGAGATCTTTTTTATTTCAGCTCATGAAACATGCGACCAACACTTCCCACGTTACGTTTCTATTTTTGTTCAGTATAGATAAATGCGCAACAACAAAAAAATCCGGTGGGGGCCTTTTGTTCAAAAAAACTTTTTATTTTCATTCGAGTACTCTATAAAAAAAAAATCATGTGAGTACTCAAACAGTCCAAAAAAAATGAGATGGCCATCCCTAATAACAGTAGGCTATGCCCCCATTACCCTGTCCCTGAAGCAAAGATGTTGAACCCATTCATGCTTCTGACAATCTGAACTAATTAGGAATTACAGTATGCCTTCCAGATCTAGTAGAGGAGTAATGAGAGCAAAGCAGTCACAGTTCGACTATAAGACAAAACAATACAGCCCAACACAATAATGAGATGAGCTCCATCATTGAAGGCAAAGAAAAGGCCCAAAGTCTACTTAATTGGCAATTATGGACATACACAGCACTCCAATTCCTGCGGCTTAGGATAGACTGTCAGGATGTCCTGTGCCTTCTTAACTTTGTCTATTGGACAAGGGCAGGGTCTCGGCCTAAATGCCAATTTCCTTTTACTATCAGCGATTCTAATGGTCCAGTGCTTCAGTCTGAGGCAAAGGGATTGTAGTTGATCATTAGGCCTTAGCCTACATAGCATGATTTAGTTGAAAAATACTCAAACAAATGAGATGGGGAAACCTTTCAAGGATTGGCTAAGTGGAGACCGATTGTTGTGCCGTCTACTTGCAGAATTATGCGGTATGGCCAATGACAAAACAATCTGAAATGTGCCTAATTTTATGCAAAATTATGAATTTCACCCAATGGCAACCCTTAAGACAAAAAGAGCTGGAAACGCCTTCATTAGCAACGCAGCCTGAAAATGTATGCCTAAACAAATATAATGATTTAGCCTATAAAACTTGAATGACTAATTGTATTAGCCTATACATAATATGTTAACATCAGCAAAAAAGCTATTTTGATCGTTAGATAGGTCTTAATTATTCTTCATTATCATAAATCCATAAAAATGTGCAATAAAAAAATTCAACACTACCTGTAAAATGATTGTAAGAAAGAAGCATATTTTGAAAACTGGTGGCTTCATCAGTCTGTCACCAAACAGCAGATTAAGCACATTGAATCCGATGTATCTATTCAATCTGTCTATCTCAATTCTCTGCATTTAGGCCGACATAGGCTAAATCTAAGAAAGTATGGTAAGACTAGCAGATAACAGGCTTTGTTAAAACAAAATAGGTCTAGGATTTATTTTCTCTCATATCAGATTATTCATACACACAACTGAACAGAGCCTTTGTTTACAGTTGAGGCAACATGAACCTGCTGACACACCCTCATGTGTATCAGAGGCAGCACAGCCGCTATCAGCACAAAAGAATGGACAATGAGTGACCAGGCAACAATCAATGAAACCTCAAGGATTCTCTGCACAGAGTACTGATTGAGGGGGTTGAAAACTTCACCTCATCCCCCACCGCTGCAAAACAGAAACCAACAAAATACCAACAAAGAAACACCAAGAAATAGAAGATAAGTAGACTAAATAGCCTTCATTTTATAGAGGCCTCACAAATAGCAATGAGCAAAGTCAAATAACTAACAAAGAACTGAGGGGCTTACCTTTATGGAAAATGTCAATTTGACTGCACTGAATGACAATGGCTGTTCTTCAATTACTATCCCTCACCCACACTGACTGAGTATCAACAAGCGCTGCCTAGGCTCCACATCCCTCCCTGACTATCATGAATAATGGATGAGCAGGCAGAGCCATGCCCCATCCCCTCTCTAACACAATAGAGACACACGGAAACATGACCATACATGACATGCTTTACTGTTCCCATCACCAGCGCTGTATGGGTACAGGCTTAAAATGTCAATGTAGATACATTTATGCATAATTGTTTAGTCCAGAAAAAAAAAAACATTAACATAGATAATGAGAAAGTGTGATGAGCATCCATTGTCACTGAATCCATCCTTTCCCAGCTTTAAATAGCGGATGTCTCAATAATGAAACACGGTCAAATACTAATTAATCAATGTATATTAATTTCTGATGCACGTTTACTGAAAAGGTAAAATAAGTTCTAGGTTCAAATACCACAAGAAGGACAAGGTAAAAACTCTATACCCACATGGTTTGGGCAGGCATAAGCTACGGACAATGAACACAATTGCATTTTATAGATGGCAATTTGAATGCACAGAGATACTGTGATGAGATCCTGAGGCCCATTGTCGTGCCATTCATTAGCCGCCATCACCTCACGTTTCAGCATGATAATGCACTGACCCATGTCGCAAGGATCTGTACCAAAATCTAGGAAGCTGAAAATGTCCCAGTTCTTCCATTGCCTGCATACTCACCAGACATGTCACCCGTTGAGCATGTTTGGGATGCTCTGGATCAACGTGTACGACAGCGTGTTCCAGTTGCCGCCAAAATCCAGGCTCTTCGCACAGCCATTGAATAGGAGTGGGTCAACATTCCACAGGCCACAATCAACAGCCTGATCAACTCTATGCGAAGGAGTTGTGTTGCGCTGCACGAGGCAAATTGTGGTCACACCAGATACTGGCTCTTTTTCTGATCCGTGACCCTACTTTTTTTAAGGCATCTGTGACCAACAGATGCATATCTGTATTCCCCAGTCATGTGAACGCCATAAATTAGGGCCTAATGGATTCATTTCATATGACAGATTTTCTTATATGAACTGTAACTCAGTAAAATCTTTGAAATTGTTTCCTGTTGCATCTCTATTTTTGTTCAGTGTAGTTCCAAGATCTCTAAATTTAACCAGTCAGCTCGTTATAGCCTGTCTGCCTGTCATGGGGGATGAAAATGCTGACGATATATTTCCATGGAATGTGTTGGTCACAAGGTCTTTTGTTTGGAAGAGCAAAGGGTCAAACAGCTTAAAATGGAAATGTTTCTGAATGCAATAGTCTAGGTACAGAGTTAATGTTTCGTCATCTTGCACCTTGCCTAAATGACCTAAAAGTCCATTGGGACAAGGTGCAACATAGCTTTGACGCAACCAAGAGACTTTTGACACTGTGCTGGCATCAAAGCTAGGTGTAACATAAAAATTATGAATCATAGGCTATAATGGGTGACTAAATATGCCAATTTACAGTAGCTCCATGACATTGCCAGGTCATGACTGACGTGCATGTCATGACGGACTTCTAAAGATAGCTAGCCAACTCTTCAGATGTTTCTAATGTAATGAGCAGGTTACTGTCAGTGGTATATGTCAGTACCCAAAAGTAGACCATACATTTTGAATGCTTAGCAGAACAGGAAAATGGTATAACTCACACACTTATCAAGAGAACATCCTTGGTCATCCCTCTGCCTCTGATCTGGCGGACTCACTAAACACACATGCTTTGTTTGTAAATTATGCCTGACTGTTGGAGTGTACCCTGGCTAAAAAACAAGAAAATGGTGCAGTCTTTTTGCTTTATGTAAGGAATTTGAAATGATTTATACTTTTACTTTTGATACTTAAGTATATTTGAGCAATTACGTTTACTTTTGACACTTAAGTATATTTAAAACCAAGTACTTTTACTCAAGCAACATTTTACTTAGTGACTTTCACTTGAGTCATTTTCTATTAAGTTATCTTTAAATGTAATCAAGTATGGCAATTGGGTACTTTTTCCACCACTGGTTAGTGTTACAGCTTATTGTTTATGCACAGTAAGCTGTCACAATGTTGCTAGAGGGGATGCCTCTTTCGTATAGGAATGTGACATTTATTTTCTCACTCCTACCTAACATATAGTCTAAATGTTGAATAAACTTAATTTGAACTTACTCTACCTGTCCGCTGATTTCGTCCTTATTCGGCTGGAAATGTGAGACAAAATATTCACAGGAAAGTCATATTAACTGACTTCCAAACGTTAGTCTCTGTGTGCCTTCTTTCCCCCACGGTGGACGGGTCATTAGACCCATAAAATCTAGCGGTCACACACGGAAAAGGTTCCAATCTTTTATTTTCCAAACACTTCCAATTATATACATGTTTGATGTTGGCTTAACTTGGCGTGGCGTTTTGATAACCTTGTAATTTTCTCTCGAACAAGGTGAGTTTTATCAATTTATTCGCCTCAATTTACTCTCAAAAATTCGAAATGTTAATTAGCAACAGAGAAGACTACAAATTCCTGCGGGTCATTTCTAGCCAACACTGTCAGCTACCGTTCACTAGCGCGATCAGATACATTTTTCTGCCTTTCCATGGTGAATCCATGTGCTGTATTGAAATGAATAAAGTGTTCAATTTCTTACGTACCCTGTATCTTTCTTAGCTAGCCACAGACTACACTTTAGCTAGCTATTTAGTAGATCAAATAATTTAGATTTACTTAGCCTATTATAGATCATTGTCTGTACAGTATGTCGACTTCGGTATCTATTTCAGACCTTACGGCATTTTTCAAGGACGAGCATTAAAAGGGGAGAATACCACTAAGTCTGGCCATATGGAGAAGTGCAGCTATAGTGATGGGGCAACTTAAAGGTTTGGTGAAGGCCAACATGAGGAATAAAGTTTATCCTGTGTCAGTGAGTGTACCTCTTAAGGATCCACCCCAATTTTAAATTTTCGCCTAAAATGACATACCGAAATCTAACTGCCTGTAGCTCAGAACCTGAAGCAAGGACATGCATATTCTTGATACCATTTGAAAGGAAACACTGAAGTTTGTGGAAATGTGAAATTAATGTAGGAGAATATAAAACATTACATCTAGTAAATACAAAGAGAAAAAAACATGTGTATTTATTTTTTTGTACCATCTTTGAAATGCAAGAGAAAGGCCATAATTAATTATTCTAGCCCAGGTGCAATTTAGACTTTGGCCACTGTATGGCAGCAGTGTATGTGCAAAGTTTTAAACTGATCCAATGAACTATTGCATATCTATTCAAAATGTTGTATCAAGACTGACCAAATGTGCCTAATTGGTTTATTCATAAATGTAAGTTCATAATTGTGCACTCTCCTCAAACAATAGCATGGTATTATTTCACTGTAATAGCTACTGTAAATTGGACAGTGCAGTTAGATTAACAATAATTTAAGCTTTCTGCCCATATCAGATATGCCTATGTCCTGGGAAATGTTCTTGTTACTTACAACCTCATGCTAATCACATTATCCTACTTTAGCGCAACCGTCCCGAGGTCGGGACACCGATCCTGTAGAGGTTTTAAGTTTGAGAATCTTAGCAATACAATGTGTTCCATACAGCTGTCAACATTCTACAAGGAAAGACGATTAATTATATAATCATTAACCAGATTTCCCCAGATGCGACTTAGATGAGTGATAACGCAATTCTAGAATGTTGTCATTGATGAGAATGAATCTAAAAATCTATTGACATTCAGAATGATTGACTTTTAGACATCCAGCCTGTATTGTAGTTGCATAACCAGAGACAAATCTTCAAAGTCACAGTATTTATTTATTCAGAGTGGTACATGCATTCAGTCTTGATTTATAGGATCCTTCACACTGTATGATATGTCAAGTGATAAGATCCCAAGTTAGCAATTGAACGTTTATGGAACAACTGCACTTGTTAAGTATTTTACAGCTTTAATGTCAATCAAAATAACTTTATATTGACAAAAAATATAAACGCAACATGTAAAGTGTTGGTCCCCATGTTTCATAGGCTGAAATAATAGATCCCAGAAATGTTCCATATACACAAAATGTGTACAAATTTGTCTACAACCCTGTTGGTGAGCATTTCTCCTTTGCCAATATAATCCATCCACCTGACAGGTGTGACATATCAAGAAGCTGATAAAATGGCATGATCATTACACAGCTGCACCTTATGCTGGGGACAATAAAAGTCCACTTTAAAGTGTGCAGTTCTGTCACACAACACAATGCCACAGATGTCTCAAGTTTTGAGGGAGCGTGCAATTGGCATGCTGACTGCAGGAATGTCCACTAGAGTTGGTGCCAGAGAATTGATGGTTAACTTCTCTACCATATGCCGCCTCCGACTTTGTAAGATAATTTGGCAGTACATCCAACCGGCCTCACATCCGCAGACAATGTGTAACCAGGACAGCCCAGGACCTCCACTTCCAGCTTCTTCACCTGCGGGATCGTCTGAGACCATGAACATTAAAATTATAAGCCTCAGAACCTCACATTCTAAATGCTGGGATGAAATCTCAAACATTAAGCTTCAAATAATCAAACTGGTGTCACTAGGGACAACACTGTCCACTCTGTGGCATAAACCAGTCAGTAGATTAACATTTACTTATTGCATGTGAATTTCCTTACTTTTCTGCAGCTGATGATACTGAGGAGTATTTCTGTCTGTAATAATGCCCTTTTGTGGAGAAAAACTCATTCTGATTCCCAAGTGGGTGGGCCTATGCCCTCCCAGGCCCACCCAAGGCTGCGCCCCTTCCCAGTCATGTGAAATCCATAGATCAGGGCCTAATGACTTGATTTCAATTAACTGATTTCATTATATATAAACTGTAACTCAGAACTGTTGAAATTGTATTTAGATTTTTGTTCAGTAAATATAGCACATTTCTTACAACAAATGCATTTCAAGGTGTTCAAAGTCATGCATATAGCACTTTCCTCTTGGCAGGTCTCTATAGGTGACCAGGGGATTCTCTCTACCACATGTGAATGCTCCCGTGGAGCGCCTAAGTCCAGCCATGCAACTGCATTGGCTATTTGTTGCGGTTCACAATATCGGCTGTATGGATGTGTAATGTGAGTGGAGGAAGCCACTTTGTGCCCAACCAGATGCAGTCAGTGGAGGACCTTTACCTGGCCCGAAGACTACAAGTCTCTGCCCCTAGAGCCCACAGAGGAGGATCTTCAGTGGCTAAGGAACCATCTCTGGGGCAGGTTCAGTGGGATGGCATGTCTGTACCAAACATTTTTTTTTTTAAAGGCACCTGGAGCATGCCGGCATCCTGGCTGGCATGGCGCTGTCGGGTGGAGCAGCAGGATGCTATACGGCAGGCAACAGTTGGACAGTGCACCAACCCCAACTGGCACACCATGAGAGGGAGGTTGACGGACAGAAATGTGGCGCAGCGGTTAGGACCAAGCACGTTACTCCGTCGCTGCAAAAAAAAAAAGGTTCTCAGATCACAGTCATTGGATGGGGTGTTGTCTGTAAAGTGGGGCACAGATAACACCAAGGCATTCAAAATGGCTACAGGGATGGACGTGCAGGAGTCAGGGCTTTGGGTCACGTATCCTAGGTGCCTCACCAGATGGTCTGGTGGGCACCACAGCAGTGGTGGAGGTCAAGTGTCCCTATGGTGCAAGGGACCTTACCATTGAAAAGGCAGTGAGTGAAGTCGAAGGATTTCTATATCCTGGAGGGTCTTATTGCCTCCGTGAAGACGATCCTTACTGGCACCAGGTCCACTGGATCAGCGTTCTCGTCACGCCTCCTGTCAGTACCTGTTTTCAGGGAAGCCAATGGTCCAATAATATTCCACATATACAGAACAAAAATATAAACGCAACAATTATTTTTTTTTTTACTGAGTTACAGTTCATACAGTCAATTGCAATAAATTAATTATATAATATATAGATTTCACATGACTGGGCAGAGGTGGAGCCATGGGTGGGCCTGGGAAGGACATAGGCCCACTGGGGAGTGGCTCAAAACAACTAGGTGTTTTGAGCCTTGAAAGCTGATTGGTTGAAAGCCATGGTATATCAGATTGTGTAACACGGGAATACAAAAAATATATATTTAAGTTGGCAACCAGTTTATAATAGCAATAAGGCACCTCGGGGGTTTGTGATATATGGTCAATATATCATGGCTAGGGGCTATGTCCTCACAGCCCTGGGCCATATGCCACACCTCCTTGGGTCGTATTGCTTAATTGTAGCAGTTAACACAAGTTAAATCGACATCAATTGATGGAAAATGACCAGTAGACTTCGGCTCCGAACTTCTGCTTGTCTTCAGAAAAAACCCTCACCGAAGTCCAAAACGTCACAAAACATAATATATGCACGAACTGTTTCGACTGGGAAGCATGCGGACGCCTTTACAAGCGCCGAAAAATGGCCAAATACTGACCACTATGTCGTGAACAACATCAGTGTGAGGATCAAATCAAACCTAATTTTATTGGTCACATACACATGGTTAGCAGATGTTAATGAGGGTGTAGCGAAATGCTTATGCTTCTAGTTCCGACCATGCAGTAATATCTCACAAGTAATCTAACAATTTCACAACAACTACCTTATACACACAAGTGTAAAGGAATGAATAAGAATATGTACATATAAATATATGGATGAGCGATGGCCGAACGGCATAGGCAATAGTGGAATCGGCGGTTCGCGTTCAAAATAAAAGTCCCCTATTGAAACTGATGCAAATTGATACAAATAATGGAATCGTGCCAATTGACTAGTTAATGCTAAACATATAAATTCAACAAAATGTAATTTAATTTGACACAGATAAAGTAGTCAGTTGAAATTGTGGATGTATTAGACTTCATAATTGCATTGGGGACATAGGCCTACTTATATGCATTGTACAGCCTTACCTATGGATGTTGGGTCCATGAAATGGGGTATCGGCCTACTCAGTGTCACCCACAGATTACAATTCTGACGAGTTTACACAAATATTAGTGTCGTAGCTCTTATTTCGGGACTTCAACTGTTGGAAATACATAGGCCTACTCATATGCACTGTACAGCCTTACTAATTGATTTTGGGTCCATGAACCAGGGTATCAGCCTACTCAGCGAAACCCACAGATTTCCAATATGATCGCATCTCTTATTGCGGGACTTCAACTGTTGGAAATCACCTAACTGTTCAGCCGATTGTGTGTATTTAACATTCATCTTGAAATGCACAGCCTTACCTATAGTCGAGTAACGGTCAACTCCTTTCTCTCATATCGAGGCGGAGTTGAGTTCAAGTAACCGGTAGCGGGATTTGCTAGCAACAAGTCACCTTCAGTCAATTCTGAAAACGCTTACCTTACCGGTTTGCCCTTTACAACTGCGGTCCTGAAATTCATACTTTGAACTTTTATTAAATAAAACCACGTAAACTGAGATTCAATTAGCACGTGCGTGCGGATTTGAGCAACACAAACGAGAACTTGGGAGGTTGTATCCTATTTCAAAAATTAAGTAGTATGAATTTCAGCACCCCGCGGGAAAAGCGCAGTTGTACAGGTAAGCGTTTTCAGAATTGACAATTTTACAAGAATCGACTGATAGTGACTCAATGTTTTTGCTAGAAAATCCCGCGACCAGTTATCAAAACTCAAACTCCAATAAGAACGGGCTGAACGCTCAACCTTACCTATGGATATTGGGTCCATGAAATTTTAAGTAAGCTGATACCCCATTTCATGGACCCAATATCAATGGGTAAGGCAGTCCATTGCAAAATTAATGTGCAATAGGCTGAATAGTGAGGTGATTGTCCATAGTTAAAGTAGTACGAACTGATAAGAACTACAACGCGAATATGTGTAAACTCTTCATTTGTGTTCTGAGTAGGCTGATCAACCAGTTCATGGATCCAATATCCATAGGTAAGGATGTACATAATATACGTATGCTCCAATGCAATTCTAATACATAATTCTAATCCAGATTGCGATATGTTTGTATTTTGTTGAATGTATATAACATTACAACCTTGTTTCGAACAATTGTGGCATAATTCTTTTTTTTTTTTTTTATCCGTTTGCAAGTTAATGAGTGACTTATTTTGAAGGCGAATCCCGATTCCACTATTGTTGGTCACGCTAACGTTGTTCACGACAAATAACAAAATACAGAGGCTAGCCAGGTAACATGGTTGCTAATCACAAAAACCCAGTTGCTTCTTACCTTTACGATAAATAAACAACGTCCTCTCGTTCAAACTGGATTACCCCGTTTCCTGTTTAATTTTCCAACGTTTAGTTTCTTCACTGTTTTGAAACCACAACAATATTGTACTTAGCGAACTAAAAAACGCTTGCCTGAAACACTAAGAACAACGTTTGACGATTTGTGAGGGCGTGACGTGGAGAAAAGTTAGCAAAAAAATCCAACAGCTGCACCGTCCCTGGCAGTTTCATCGTCGCAAATTTCAAATAGATCTATCATTGTTCAAGACTAAAAATGTGTTGTTCAATACTGGCCTGTCACGTAATCTGGTTTATTGATGTGCCTACATTACAGTGGAAGATAATCGTTCATCGTGGATTGTTTGCACAGCTAGGTGGTATAGCCTTACTATGAACCACTGAAAGTGACCTAGAAATGTAATCCGCTGGTTTAATCAGTACTGCCAAGAAACATACACGGAGTCACGGACACAGTCCAGAATAACTGAAACATTTAGACTAAACAAAAATACATAGGCCTTTGTCCCAACAGCCACTGACTGTTACAAAAACAAAAAAAGATTACCAGAAAGTATAAGTGGTCAATGCTTCAGTGTTACCAAATGACAAACAAAATTAAATGGCAGAATAGACATTCCTCAACCTTCTCAAAACTAGGTCAGTAATTCGAAAGATCCATTTACCAATACATTTTCTTAATCCAAATTAACTGTACATTATTAAGAATGCTAGCCCAAACTGGAAAACAAGCAGTGCAACATGGAAAGGTCATTTTGTAAACAAAATACAAATACTATTCAGTTGTCAACAACATATGTGTCTGGATTTTTGGAATAAGAGTAATTCGCCTTATTCAACCGACTGAATAATGATAGCTAATACCTGGGAGAGAACTGGTGAAAGCATTCCAAATATGATCCAAAACTGATATAGCATTCAGAGCCATGTTGACTGACAAGGGATACATTAGGATTATTAGCAGTCATGTGGGGCATTGATGGTAGATGGAGGGATAAGGCTAATGTGCTGTCTTATATGTTTTTCCCAAGTCTGAATTTTACCATAGACATGACTAAAACAAATGCTTCCAAGTTGAACAAAGAGATAGATTGAGCGACAGCTATACAGAACCTCTCACACACACACAGCAGAGGATTCTTGTTTGTTTTAGGTTAGGAAATGAGAGGGATCTCATAGACCCAGATTTTAAACAAAGCAAGCCTTTTCATTTCCACTCCGCTTTTGATTAGGTCCAGGCCGGTGACTTCACGCTCGTCAACTAGCTTGTTTGTCAAGCGCCCTTTTCAAGTGAGCTACAGGGCCAGAGTCAGACACACAGTATTTAGCGTGCATCTCAATAATCCAAAGTGGCTTTATCTCCTTTCCTCCATCTATACCAATTTGAAAGAGCTAGATTAGTGGAAGCTTGGCTGGTAGCCATGGTAACTAGGGCATCTACCATAGTGCTTTCACCGGTCCTACATTTCCAGACTAGTGAGGATGAAAGGAAGGAGACAAGTATTCCATGTTAGACTATTAGGATGCACCCTAAAACAAACCCCTTCCAATAATCCCATATGGATTAAATATGTCTATCCTCGCTATGACTCCCCATCCCTTTTTTGGCCTCTTCCCCATATAGTACTCCACACTCACATTCCAACCAAAGGTGCAAAAGAAGGCGAGTGAGAAAGCTGGTTTAAAATCTCTGTATTAGTATTTAAAAAATAATTTCCCTTTGACATAAATCAGTTTAAGTACTATTATACAAATCTTTCCATAAGTTTCTTTCTTGACACAAAAATAACCATTATGCTTTCACACACATACAACATATGGGCCATTTATGACATGGCACTTTGGACATTTGGAGCCGTTTGCATTGATCTGCTGGTTTGGGGTAGCTTAGTTAAACCAGACTGAATACTACACAAGCTATAGTGAGCGTAGTGTTACGTCTGGTTTCACCAGGCTAGTTTTGGGTGGCCATGCAGTGCAATTATCAACTTGCTGGTAAAGATAGCCCACCTTTCCCCTCAGGCATTTACACCTTGACTACAAATACACTCATAGACCACATGAACATTTTAAAAATCACATACAAACATTTATGGCAGGAGTACAGTATGGACGTTAGGGAAAGATTACATATGGAAACTCAAATCTGCTGCATGGTTGTTACTCATTATCACAAAATAAACCCCTAAACTGGTTCATTGGCTCCCATCTTGGTTGTACTACAGTACTTATCCAACTCTCACCAGCTAATGAATGGTGTGTGGTCCAAAAGATCAATGCCTGCCTGTGATGGAATGTTCCATACCTCTCCAGAAACAGGGCACTGTGGAACAATCAGGATGTGTAGGTTATGCTCATGGGCTGTCCTCTGCACCACAATTAACCCCCCCCCCCATGGAAGAGTTGGTTGGACCCACCTGATAGAACTCTTGTACACCAGTGTTTTTTTACATTATAGTAATGAGAGAACCTCTTGGGTTGTGGCTTATGTCTGGGATCTGGCTTGAAATATTTGTTTTGTTTATTAAGAGGGTCACAAGACAAGCGAGCATACAAGTTAGGGTTTATGATTGGAGCATAAGAATTGTTATGTTTGTTTTCCATTCCAATTATGTCAAATACGTACAAATAATATTACATACAGTAGGCTTCCTAAATGGCAAATACATATTGCCCAACCTTTAATGTTAAAGGTAATTTATATGAATCTAAAATCAGCTCTACTTGTAGTGTGATAGTAAATGTTACATCCTACAGTAAGGTCAAATAATCTTGGTTAACCCAGAACTAAAATCTTGCATCATTTGGTCAGTCTGTCCACGAGTGATTAGGTCACAAACAACACCGTTTGTTGAATTTCATTTCGAGGCTATGGATTCAAAAACGAATCTAGGTGGCGATTTCCATTTGAGTTCATAGTGAAACTAGAAGCCTATATGAAGATGTCAAACCAGTTTAACAAAACTGAACTTGTAACTGATGTTAGAGGTAGGCAAAACGTATGACCCTAGAGGAAACCTACAGTTTGTAATCAGATACAGGAGGAAAACAAAACCTACACAGAATTAACCCCATGTCAAAAAAAGCCCTTAAAATCAATTACCGTGAATACACTCCCTTTGTAATGAACGAGTATCATTCCAAAAAAGCAGCAGATACAAAAAAAAGTGACAAAAGAAAAGTGACAGTTATCAAACAATGTTTAGAGGATCCTAAGGCCTGCTTGAAGTTGGCATCTGACAAAAAAGTTATTTCTTTCATATTTTTCACTCAATTTTCTATTACACCTCTTTTCCTAGTAGAGGTTACATCGTTTTCCTACCCTGACAAAAATCCTCTCGATACCCATGTCTGACTAGCCTGTATAGCGCCCGCTACACTCGAGGTCAAACTGCAACTCCTTCATTTCCCAATGCCACAAGCGCTCCCCCTCCACACAACCTTTCTCACCCTGCAGAATCTGCACCTAGCCTAGCCGCTAACTTGTTAGCAGTACATAGAGGTAAGGAAACTTCAGTCAGCTTTGCATTCTTCGGAATTCTGTCATTTAGCATTGCACCATTAGCATCATCACTCATTAGATCCTAGCCGTTTAGTGGCCCTCGGATATTCCTCTCGTTACTTCTAATTTCTCCAAAGCATGGTTTGCTGTCGTTCCTCGCTACTGGAAGGTTTGATGGGTTGTTGTTGAACTGAGTTTGTTATTGTCTGTTATTCCGGTGTTCCTGTCAATTTTTTGGTTCTTTGTGGTCTCAAAGAATCGCTGCACTTTGTCTCTGTGCCGGTTTGAGCTCTGAGGTGTGGGTTGGAGGGGCTTCCTCCCGGGTCTCATGTGGCTTTGTTTTTCTGGTTGCAGTTGTTGTCTGTGATGTTGTGGTCTCCGGTCAACCCCCCCTGTAGGCTGTTCTGCTGTTGTTGCTCCTCCTTGGCGCGGAGGTGCCATGGCTTCACTGGAAGGGCTAACACCAGCAGCAGGCATGCTATGTGTATGCAGTAGTACCATGACCTGGCGAGAGAAAAATCAATCAGTGAAGTAATCAACCAATCCAATGTCATCTATTCGGTATAGCACTCTTCACAAATGCATTCGTCACGAAACACACATCCAGGCCTAAGCCGCTGAAAGAGCATGCCGAGGACAGTTTATGTGGCGTAAAGATTCCAGAAGAGTTCGCAATATGTCAATACAAAATAATATGGACTCATTATGGGTCCCAACAAGTTATGCTAGCTAATCCTAATCGGATAGAAAATCCTGAGTTTTATATATCTGCAGTCACAGTGTATTTGTGATTATGGGAACATTATGTCCACTCCTTCCTTCCATTTCAGCAGCCAGCCGTCCCCAAACTCTCCTGTTTAATGACTGGGTTTTATACGCTCCTCACCCTGGCAGATGACACAGAATATTTGCCTCCATTTTACTGGAGTGCCCTGAATGCATAAAAGCCCCTCTTATTTCTCCGTGTGAATCATCCCGGTCATTAAGTGGTCTTGTTAACAGTTGGACACTAAAGGGGAACGGAGCTAATTCTCTGTGCCATGTGCCTGTCTGTGCCGTGCTCATTTGCCTGCCTTTTTAAACAGGCATTTGTATTAAAGAAATAAAATAAATCCCATCAAATCTACAGGGGTTTTGAACTTGGTGGTGCTTCCCAGGATTCTAAGGACCCAACAGTATGTGCAATACACCTTTGTAGTCTACACATGTATTAATAAAAGTTACTGTTTTGAAAATAGGCCTGCATTACATTACAATAGTGCTGGTAGAGCATGTGGATTCAGTAATGTCACTGACCTGTAGAACTTGAGTGACGGCCCAACGGCCAATAGGACGAATGGCACAACCGTGTAGCAGATGGCGACCTGAGTCCCCGCCCACGTGATGACATCGTAGACGCTCTTGTGTGTCGTTGAACCCAGGAAGTACGGTCTGATGTTGTGTCTAAGCTGGAAGTGAGCCAAATGAAGAAATTGTGAATAAAATCACATAGCAAACGCCTCACACCATTATGTTGCATAAAGTAAAAACAAAAAAACTTGCGGAGAAGATGTGATGGAGGTTAGCGACTAAAAGAGAGCCATCAGTAAAGGCACCGAAACAAATCCGCTTTCAGACGTAATAGGCACGTTGTAGCCATTATAAACTCCCAACAAGAGGTTTACTGACCCCGTTCTTTATCTTACATGAACAGAAGCAATACACTTCATCATTAGTCCATGACCTGCATTTAGAGTAGCGATATGAATCTCAAAAGTAGAGCTTCGTCTTTCTGAAACAATTTTTTTCAGGATATGGCTGAGGTGCGATTCGCTACCGTTCTCACAGGAGGTTTGCACAAGAATGCACTGGTCTAACAAACAGGACGCATGGAAACTCCCGTACCAGCCCATGCTCACACCAAATCCAATGCTTAAATCAATCCATGAGGGTAAGTGAGTGCAAAGTGCACACTTTCGGAGAGGGAACGGTAAAAAAAAAGTCCCTCTAGTTCTGGGTATCATGACATCTTGTGGTAGTGTTATTCCTAGATGTGATGAGAGGGAGAATGGAGCCGAGTATTGAGAGGTGGAGGTTCTCTCGGGACACTGTCTGCCAAAGGCCTTTCTGCCCTCTAGGACTCTCCTACTGTCACCATGGTGATCCTTCTGTCCATTACACTGTGATCTCAGGCTCTATCATACTGCTACACACACCCTTGCTCGCGTATTGCTCATGCGTAAGCAGACTCCCACGCAACCACTGTGCCATGGGCTATGGGCTTTAAATCCAGGACCTGTAGTTTTATAGTCTCCCGTTAAAATAAGAACAGGGTCACAGCTCAGTCTCCCCGTGTCATCTCTCTGCTGTCTTTACATAATAATAATAATAATAGAAGTAAAATGGTGTAATGTTTATCAATTTTAAGGTCTGCTTTGGAGCTAATGGTGACTGTGACAAATGCATTGACGAATGAGATGGGGCAACACCAGCTAAAAGACATCAATTATGTGCTTTTGTAACCTTGCGTGAAACCTGAGGATTTCTGTTTTTGCCAGAGTTAACACCTCGGCTTTAGCTCAAAGGGCTAATGCAGTTTTGAGTTGTACTGACAACCCATGTAATCCTACCTAAAACCCCGAGAACTCGTGTTCGCTCCAAGAGATGACACCTAGGGTTTAACCAGTACCTGTAATCTGGTTCAGGTTATTAATCAACCTACCAGGGTGTTTACAAACACTACAGGAACAAGATCAACCACATGTATTGATCACATGTTTACTAATACTGTAGAACTTTGTTCTAAAGCTATATCCGTACTCATTGGATGCAGTGATCACAATATTGTGGCACCACACTCCAAAAAGCAAGTGCTGCAGGCCCTAGTTTGGTCTTATCTTGATTGTGGTCCAGTGCTTAGAGGAAAGTCCTAGTTAAGCTGCAGCTGGATACTATCACGCCTCACCTCTGCTATTATTACTATACAGGACGTTATTACATAATGGACACGATCGCTGCAGAAGGCCCAGAACAGAGCGACACGTCTTGCTCTTCATTGTAATCAGAGGGCTGATATAAATACTTTGCATGCCAGTCTCTCTTGGCTAAGAGTTGAGGAGAGACTGACTGCATCACTTCTTCTTTTTATAAGAAACATTGTGTTGACAATCCCAAATTGTTTGCATAATCAACTTACACACACACACATTTACCCCACCAGGGGTCTTTTCACAGTCCCTAAATCCAGAACAAATTCAAGAAAGCGTACAGTATTATATAGAACCATTATTGCACGGAACTCTGTTTCATCTCATATTTTTCGGATGAACAGCAAACCTGGTTTAAAAAGACAGATAAAGCAACACTTCACGACACAACGCCTCTCCCCTATTTGACCTGGACAGTTTGTGTGTATGTATTGGTAGTGATATGTAGGCTACTTGTACTTTTTAAAAATTATTTTTATTATTATGTATTTTTATTTATGTAGTTCAGTCCTTGAGCTGTTCTTATCTGTTAATGTTCTGTAATATGTCATGTTTCATGTTTTGTGTGGACCCCAGGAAGAGTAGCTGTTGCTAAAGCAGCATGGGGATCCTAATAAAATACCAGCTCAAAGAGGTAATGCAGTTGAGGTGTGCAGACAACCCAGATATGATTCCAGGTCAGTAACACCAGCTGTGTTGGCTGTTTACTCACTGCCCGTGCTGCCATGGTCATGCCAATGCCCGTGAGAAAGGTGAGGTAGTACCCGGGGTACACTCCGTGCCACATGGCCGACAGTAGGAAGGTGGCCGCTGTAGGGTTGATGGGACAACGCTCATAACACACCCTGTTGAAGACAGACATGGTACAGATATAGCATTAGCATCCCCGCTAAATGCTAATCACAAGACTAAAATCGCAGCCTGACTGCACATGATGCAGATCTAGCATTAGCACACTAGCATCCCAACCTGTGTAGAGATAATGGCCCAGACGCAGTGCTAGCAGATTCAGTGCATTATCAGTGTTACTACTGATATAAGCCTACTATCTGTGATTGTACAATCTACTATATACATGACTACCGTTGTGAGATAGTACAGCGTAATCTGGTTTCTGATGCATTTTACCTTTTGAGCCAAAGCGCTGTCTGGATATTCCAGTTGTCGAGGAACATCTTAAAACTGGTGGCAAACTGAAAAGAGATTGATGTTGTTGAAGTAGTGAATGTAGCCTAAATATATTCTACTTCTACAGTACTAGTGAAATGTGAAGAAGAAAAAGGCTTACCTCAATGTCCAGTATTCTCAAATTGGATATCAGGTCCCATCTTGGTGTGCCATCTTTGTTGTAGCCATTGAAGCCGAAGCCTGCAGCGTTGTTGATGGCATCAGCTGTCCAATGGGGAAAAAACAAACAAAAAGTTACCAGGCAGAATGGCAGAGGCCAACAAAGAATAACAATATCCCTTACTGTCAAGACCATTCTGTTTGACTGTAGTAGGCTCTTTGGGGGTACTGTTCTCCACATTGACACAGGAGGGCAGTGTAACACAAGTCAAAAAAGTAGCCCAATTTTTTTGGGTGACTTTACAAGGGCCACTACCCGAGGCAATGTCACCCTGATTTGTTATATAGGGTGTCTAGCACCCACATAATTCTCCCCCAACAGCCTTCAAATGTCCAAAACTTCTGTCTGTTGTCCATCTTGGCTTACAATTTGAATCCCCACTCCCTGCACAATAAAGCCTTTAGCCTCTTGCCAGGTCATCATTGTAAATAAGAATTTGTTCTTAATTGACCTGCCTAGTTAAATAAAGTAGCACCCACATAATTATCCCCCAACAGCCTTCAAATCCCAAATACTTCCCAGATAAAAAAATGTTATTTTACTTCACATCATTTTAAAGTGCACTCACACAGGGCCCAAATGAAGTAGTACTTGGGCCGGGTGGCCAGCATGGAGAGGTACAGATAGAAGACCTGGAGGATGAAGGGGGTAGAGGCGATGAACTTCTCATCGATGGAGCGCTCCACAGGAAAGGTCTTGGACACGGACAGGAAGATGGCCAGGGAGATGGCACACGTACACAGCTTGGAGATCACGTTGTTCTGTGAAGGCGAAACAGATGATTTTAAGACATGAGGTCATGCATGCTTATGACAGTCTTCAGAAGCATTATAACCAGATCATCGATTAAACCTGCAAACTAGGGTTACCAATTTTTTTTTATTTTTTTTTATCGTAGATATGTCAAGATTTGAACACGATGTCAATAAAACGAAAAAAGTAACCACATTTTTATGACCGGGTTCACCCACCACATGAGCTTAACGAGTTAACGTCTGAAATATCAGCTTTGGGGGATGTGAGGAACTTAACAGGTATAGGCCTATCCCATAATGTACAACAGCAGGAAATATTGGACGTGTTGCAGCTTTTGTGTTTTGCCGTCTTGAATTGCCAAATTGCCACTTCTGTTCAAGATTAGCCTATAATTCACTTATAAATCGCCAACACTTCAGCGAGGCTAGGCTGTCTGAGGACGCTATATTTAGCACGGCTTGTATTGTGTCCCTTCCCTTTACTGAATATCTGTTATAAGTCTCTCACAGGAACAACTTCACACTCAAACTCTCGAGTGAGATATCAATTATAAAATGCCAACGATGTAAGAATAATCGAGAAGCGCTACGAGGGATGAAGTGACACGCTACATTATTTTCTCGAGCCATCCAGATGTAAAAGCTTATTTGGGTTGTAATTAAACTGTACCATCTTAACGAGGAAACAACACATTATATAGGATTGTAGGTTACGGGATTGATTATCATTGTTGTGGTAGACACACACACAGAGTAAGAGGGCATTTCTCTTCTGCCGTGAAACCAAACGTTATAAGAAAAGACTGAATTCATTGGCGGTTATCATGCAAAATAAGCTCCTTCGTTGACATGCAGGCTGTGAGTTCCTCAGTCTAGTCTGGTAACCTGGTGATAAGACCATCGTGGAGATTAGGAGAGAATAGAACGGTGACTGTCTGGTGGCGTCTCATTGGAACTTTTCAGCATCTGTAGTTGAATTCATTGGAATGAGAGCTGCATTTCTAGACAAAGGGACTGTGGTACTGGTTGTTCTAGGCATGAAAAGCACAGTGTTTCCATTCTGAAATACAAGACGGCATAACTAGGGCCTTGAGTTTTTCCTGGTCAAAGGTCCATGTCACAGTACAGCAGGGACAATGTACATTGTAATATTGTTGTATGGTGGTATTAAACATTTTGTATTGTAGATATGTAGTGGGGTACTAAATGTTATATGATGTACTGTTTTGTGTGTGATGGAAGTGCCTCAATGTGTTTGGACCCCAGGAATAGTAATGGGGATCCCTAATAAATACAAATACACGCTTTACCATGACTGTTTGTCCACTATGTACTATGCAAGCCCTAACTCACACTATCAATGATCACCAACTCGTCCTAGAAATATAGGCTGTGCAGGCATTTGCTCCAGTCCAGCACTAAGACAACTAGTTCGACGACACCTAATCCTCAAGCCCAGGTGTGTTAGAACCGGACTAGAACAAAACCCAGGACCAGAGGTGAAGACAAATTGACAACGTATCTATTCTATTCTACTAGGTCCATCCTGGGTATGGGGAACTCTAACAAAGAGACTGGCGTTGTGGTACCTTGGGCGAGGGCTCCGTATGCTTGTACTTCCCGTTCTCCTTCCCGTTGGCCTCCAGGTGGCGAGGCTGGTAGGCCGTGCCCTTGATGAAGGCCATGTAGTCGTTGTAGGAGCAGGTGGGCCCGGCCAGGATGCCCATGAAGTTACAGTTGTAGCTCAGGTACTCCAGCAGACTGGGCATCTTCCTGGGGGAAGAGGATGAGACAACGAAGGGGACGTTAGACAGATGTCGAAGAGAGGCAGCTGTTAGCGTCAAGCGGAGGGTCGTCTCTACCGGCCACGCTAGAAAACGTGGACGTGCTGGACGCCGTTCTCTGAGCACTCTAACCTACCTTCCATCTAACGTTACCCTCGTCTCGTTTCTATCCACGTGTCTTTTAGCACGGTAAGTAGGGCTAACATTACCCCTACCCCGGCTTTGACCCTAGGTTAGAAACAAGTAACACATGCGTCAGCACTTTTGTTGTAAGCATGGCCATAGTGAACGCCCATCAAGTAGAGACCTAGTCTTCACTGAGGGGACTCAGCAGACACATCCAGTATGATTGAGCATTCAGAGCATTCGTAGACTTTTGTCAAATGGATGGGTGCGGTGCTTTTAGTTCTAGGAGCCGATTTGTAAAAAGGGGCTTTGTTGCGCTGGGCTGCATTTGCGTCTGTCTGGCTCTTTGGAGGGAGTAAGTGAGGCCTTTCCCTGCAAAGTGCAATCTGTTGAGTGTGGTGGTGGAGGTACAGCAAGGTTGGGGTTTGTCTCGAGGGTAAGCAGCAAAGTCACAATAACCAAGGTATTTCGGCCAAAGGGTCGGCTAGGTTGCACTGTAGTTGAGGTGTTAGGGGTCACATCAGCAGATGACATGGGGTCACCAAATCATGGGCTGGTACCACGAACTGAAAAAGTTAGTGGCATCAGTGCCACCAGGGGAAAATGTTAGTCCGGAGCCCTGGTCACATGACACGGGACATAAGGTACGGCTGGGTACCCTTTGGAGCAGGGATACAAACTCCTTCACAGCCCCTGTGACTGTGAGAGGAGCCGTGGGGAGTTTAAGTCATAATAACCGCTCTAATTATCGCTGATACCAAGAGCATTCTGTGCTCAGTAATGTCATGGGAAGAAAATAGAATATCATGAAATTCCTCCGGAGGCAATCATTTTCATCTTATTCCTCTTCACAGAAGCAAATATCCTGTTGTGAGCGACATTTTGCATGGAGCCTACAATCTTTCCTTGTGTCCAAAGCATGCAATATTCTCACTCAATATTATTATAGAATCGGAGTATGAGTTGATAAAAAGACCCTTGTTTGTTACAATGGGAGAG